>NW_026868355.1:0-244536 GCF_020745735.1 Hemiscyllium ocellatum
TGGTGTATAACGACTGAACTGAAATACCAGAGGACAACGATTGCATTTATTGGAGGGAATGATAACCAGATCCTTTCGGTGATAGTGGTGATTAATCTCAGAAACAAAAAGATATTTATTGTGATTATTCCACTGAACAGCAATTAGATGGTCATGAACATCTTTGTGTGGCTTCATGTGCAGTGTTCTGTTTGAACATTGATTTCAGTAATATTGAGATATTTTACAAGATTGACAATTGACGGTTAAAGATAAGTTTTAAAGGCAACATTTTTTTTAAATGTCAGTTTTGTTTAGCGAAACACAACACTATTTATACGGATTTCCTACTGTGTGGAAACAGGCCATTTGGCCCAACAAGTCTACACTGACGTTCCAAAGAATACTCCACTCAGCACCATTCTGCTCTCAGATTACTGGACATTTACCCCTGACTAATGCACCCAACCTACACATCCCTGAACAGATTGTGCAGCTTAGCATGGCCAATTTACCTAATCTGCACATCTTTGAATTGTGGGAGAAAACCAGAACATGCAAACTCCACACAAACATGTGGCCGAGAATGGAATCAAACACATTTGCATAACACTGTAAGACACAAGTGCTAACCACGGATCCTCTGTTCTAATGCCCAGCCCCCTTGCAAGAAGTGAAATATGTAAGAGACGTGCAAAACAAAAAATAAAAAGCTCTAACAAATCACGAATGAACAATAATTAGAAAATTAATATGATCAAAGGACACAACAATATTCAGGTCAATTGCATTGTTTAATTACAAATTTGGAATGAGCTAACTAATGAATAACGGGAATTGACATTTGTTTATTTCACTGATGAAGAAATTGCCTTGCTTTTCATCTTTGTAACACTGCAGAATAGGATTTATGTGCCTGAAATGCTTGAATTAAGCTCTTTCTATCAAAAGAAATCAGTACAATCACATTTTTTTTTTCATCTTTAAGACTCAAACATTATCAAATACTTTCCAGGAATTTAGAACCAGCAAATTAGTTAATTTGGTTACTTGGGAACTCGAAGCGAATAAACAGCAGATTCTGTGAATTATTCATTCAATGTGATTATTCAGCTGAAGACAACATCCCTTCTTTGCAAAAATGCTCAACTTCGAAAAATTCAAAATGCATTGTTTAATGAAACAATACAGAGATGTTAACTCTTTTTCATTTGACTCATCAAAACGCGTGAATTTTATATGATTTTGTTGCATGAAAAATACTTAAATCTTATTGTGATTAGAAGTACAATAAATGTTTGCATTCAACTATGTTTCTTTGGGTAAAATAAGAGGAAATTCCACATTTACAGCAAATACTGGATTGAATGATTATTACGTATGAGCAACCTGATGAAGGAGCGTCGCTCCGAAAACTAGTGTGCTTCCAATTAAACCTGTTGGACTATAACCTGGCGTTGTGAGATTTTTAACTTTGTACACCCGACTCCAACACCAGCATTTCCAAATCAGATCAACCATGAGTTCGTTGAATGGTTTGCAGACTCCTTGCGCTGAATAGCATACTTCCACTTGGTTTAACATTTCGTCTAACGCTTATTTTATTCATAAGTTCAGAATTGTGAGGGGATGGGATGAAGTGACAGAAAAGGTTCATTAAACCGATCAGACAGAGCAGGAACAAGGCTCATAAACTCAGGAAGAAGAAATGTGCTGTGACCTGGGGCAACAAATGACACTGGGCACAGCACAGGTGGCTGTGTACAGAAGCTGTGATTGCTGAAGGAAGTTGCTAGATCTTTTACAGTTGGCAAGTCAGTGATCACGCTGGATGTTGGATCGTTGTATAATTCACAGACAGCAGAAATTTCTGAAAGAATGAAATGTTTGTTTCATTGGAGAAATTTTCTGTGGCTCCAATGCCGAGTGACTGTTTGAAATACTGATCAGATCTTTGCGTGAAGTGTTAGGTTAAAATACTCATGAACAACCCAACTGGATAAACCTGTGCTCCCGATCTGTAGTATGTGAACGCATGTGATGAAAGCACGAAGTCGTTCTCCAAGCAACTGGTCACTTCCTATTCATTATGTAATATCTTCCCTTCACAATAAATAAAAATCCACTCAGTTCAATTTACAATGCTTTAGGTGGAATATTAAGCCAAATCTTTCAAAATGCAGACTTTTGGAACCGAATCTTGTTCAGCTGCACACATTAAAAGAATTTCTTTACATTTAAAGTCAACTAATTTAGACATTGTTTCCCCGCAACTTCCGACCGACTACACCCATCCCTACACCTTTACCTACCCACACGCTGTGTCTCTCCTTGTGAAATTTATTCCTTGCATATCAACAAATGTGCCTTTCAAAATATTTTGAAAACCAGATTCTCGGAGTGACAGCGATTCTGTTCTCATCATTTCTTTCTCCTTCAAAGGTTTGATTAAAGGCATTGAACACCTGATATCTAGTTGTTTACTTACTTGAAAGATGGAATTTTCCACCTATTTACTCTGACCAAACATTTCATAACCTACAAAAAAAAACATTAAGTCTTCCTTGTTAAAGGATAACTGTTCTCAGTTTTCCAAGAAGACAAGTGAATAAAATCTCATCTTCAGTACACCCCCATCAGCATCTTCTCTAATGGCTTTACACCCCAGTAAACCCCGTCATTATCAATTCATGGAATCACAGAACCCTACAGTGCGTAAAGAGCATTTCAGTTAATCGGGCCGGTATCGACTCTATGAAGAGCATCTCACCTAGACCCACCTCCCCTCCCTATTTCCATATATTTCACCTGAAGAAGGGGAATCCCTCCCCCCTTATGATTTCAAATAAACCTGTGGGAGTATAATCTGACGTCCTGTGATTTCTGACCTTATCCCCACATTTCCCATGGCTAATTTACTTAACTTACTTAATTCACTCCCTGGACAGGAGAGGGCAACTTAACTTTGCCAATCAACCCAACCCTCCCTCTGAACACCAGTGCGAATTACTGAGACAATGTTCCATCATACTGATTAAATGCTGTATCATTTTGCAATAGTTTTATACCCTGGTAACAGCCTCATCAGAATAAATGAACCCAAATTCAATGTATCGAAACGGTACTCTGTCCTTTACAGTTTCATTCGTGCTGCGGGAAATGTTTCTGCACTCATATTTGAATGTGTTTACGTTGTTTCTTCCTCAGCTTCCTGCTTCTAGTAAACACTTCAATCCGGAACAAGTCTGTCAAATACTTTTCATTCCAACACAGTCACAAGGTGAAGTTTGCAGAAGGCACGTGTTTGGCCGTTCACTGACACACAGCCTTCCTGAGAGCTGCAGTCCTTCCCCACCTTTATTCAGGCAGCACTGTCCTTCCTGTGACATGCCCCATCTAGAATAGAAGGACAGGTATCAATACCCGCACTTGGGAATGGAGCGACAGTTTAAAATATTTACACTGTCGCCAGCGGAGAATTGAGCCCTGTGACAGGCGGGGATACTAACTACTATACTACCGAGAACAAGAGTGTCAAAGGAGGCCCTTCAACCAAATGTGGCCACACTTCTCAAATACAACTGCCTAATGAACTGAATCACATTTCACAATTCTTATTCCACAGACTTATATGTCTTGGCATCACAAGCTCACATCTGAATATTTATTCAGATTGTAAGGGTTTCTGTCGCTCTGAACAATGCAGATAGTATATTCCAAATTCCAACCACCCACTGGCTGATAAAGCTTTTTTGTACATCTTCGCGACTGCGCTACTCAGTTCCTCTGAATCTGGGGCTGGGAATTGGGACTATGTAGCAGCAGTGGTTACTGCCTTGTGTGGGGAAACTGGTGAAGTAGCCAATGTTAAACTGCATTACGATTGAAGCATACATTTCAACAACACCTGTACTGTCCCCGGAGTTTTTGATGTTTTGGAGAAATCTACTTATCTCAGCCTTCAGCATATTAATGATGGAATCACCACAGCCTCTGGGGAACCGATATTAAACGGTCAGCCCATTCTGAGTTCCCACATATCTGCCACTGTTCGCTTAGCACTGATATTGTGCATTATTTGCGCTGCCTAATATGTCCTATCAGACTGTATTTATTGCATACTATCAGCGCTCTCATCTGTGGGATGCCGTGATCGTATAGTGGTTAGTACTCTGCGTTGTGGCCGCAGCAACCTCGGTTCGAATCCGAGTCACGGCAGTAATTTCTCTATCTGCTACAGCTCTTGGGAAACACAAAGGAATCAGTTGTTTGGGTAAGGTAATTTTTTCCAAGGTGATGATCTTTTCCCTTCAAATTCTGCTCGCTCACATCTCTTTATTTCATATGTCAGAATTCAAATCCACCCGTTCTCAGAGATTTCACTCCTTCCTACGATCACTAACTGAACTTTTCATCCCACAGCCCCATTACATTAATTTAGAGATGCCGGTGTTGGACTATGGTGTAAAAAGTTAAAAACCATACAACGCCAGGTTGGAGTCTAACAGGTTTAACTGAGCACTAGTTTTCGGAGCACTGCTCTTTCATCATGTGGTTGCGGAGTCATTTCCTATTTCATTAAGGCATTGCAGAATCGAACACAGACTCTCACATTGATAGTGTTCAGTCTGTGCTGCTGCGGTCACCGTTGCTGGGTGAACATGCCCCAACCCCACCATCGGGACCTGCAGATCAGCTGATCCATTTGGTTACGGCTGTTGTGAGGTCAATCCTCAGGTAGCAGCTTTTACTGATATGGACTTGCGATTATGGGCGGTCAAGCTCAGGAAAATGACACAGGACAATATCGAGGAAAAGCGACTTCTTTCAGACAGATTAGTTTCACGGGTTTTCCGCAATGGCCGAGCACTGTTACCACGGAACTGTTAACTCAGATACAGAGCAAATGGACCAGAGACCCGGGTTTGACTCCAACCATGCCAGGTGTTAGAATTGGGATACAATACATATCTGGAATTACGAATCTAATAACACCTATAAATACATGGCCAATTGTTGAAAAAAACAAAACCATCGTGTTCACTGACGTCCTTTGAGGAAGGAACCTACTATTCTTACCTGGTCAGGCCTCGATGTGACTCCAGACTCACTGCTATACGGTTGAGTCTCGACTACCCGCTGTGCAATTAGGGACCGCAATCAATGCTCCCGAGACAGTCACGCCCTCATTCTGTAACAGAATAGGAAAAAAGTTAATTTAGCTCTCGCTAGATTCCTGTGTGCAGTTCTGCAACTCACAGTATAGCAATGATGTGATGTCACTGCGAACGTTGCAGGAAAGATTCAATGGGATATTGTCTGGGCAGAAGAGTTTCACTTATGAGGAGAGATTGAACAGACTGGGGTTGTTTGTCGCCGAGCAGAGGAGATTGGAGAAGACATAACTGAGATGTACACAATAATGACGGATATGGATAGGATAGACTGAAAGAAGCGTTTGTTATTGATGGAGGGATCGAACACTGGGGCCAAGAGATTTCGGGAAAAGGCAGAAAGGTTTGATTATATGTGCGGAAAGGGTCAGAGAGGCGGAAACATTTTTAACCTGAAAAAAATTCAGATGTGAATTTGTGATGACAAGGAATGTAAGTCTATGGGCGAAACGATGGAAAACTTGATTGAGGTCGTTGAGCAGTTGTGTTGGACAAGTGCGGGCACAACAGGCTGAAGGGCTTCCTTCGATGTTGTTGTCCTCCACAGTATCGTGGTTAGTGTCCCCTCCTGTCTCAGGACTCAATTCTCCGCTGGGGGCATCGAAAATGTTTTAAATCCGTCACTCTGTTATCCAGTGAAGGTTATTAATGCCTGGCCTTCCATTCTCGGTGGGACGTGTCACAGGAAGGACAGTGCTGTCAGAATCAGCTGGGAAGGACTGCAGCTCCTGGGAGAGAGTGTGTCAGTGAAAGTGCTAACACGTAACTTCTGCAAACTGCACATTGTGTTTGTGCTGCAATGAAAACCATTATATAGAGTTGTTCCTGACTGATATGTTTATTTAAAGCAGGAATCTGAGGAAGAAAACAGAGTAAACCCATTCAGATCTGAGTGCAGAATCATTTCCAGCAGCACTAATGAGGTTGTACAGCGTAGAACCGCGTTTGGATGCATTGAATTCGGGTCGATGGGCGCAGCTTGCTTTCACTAGGCTGAGTTACCAGTGTGTAAAACCATTAAACATGATACAGATAGTGTTCAATGTGGTGGTACCTTTGCTCAGTATTTCACTCTGCTGTTAAGTCTGTAGGTTAGGTGGATTGGCCATGTTAAATTGCGCTGATGTGTCCAGGGAGTGAATTCAATAAGTTAAGTGAATTAGTCATAGGGAACGCAGTGATAAAGTCACACGATGCCAGGTTTTTATTTCAGTAGGTTTATTTGAAATAACAAGCCAGAGGTATGCGGGGATAGAGACTGGAGCTAGGTCTGGTTGAGATTTTCTTCAGAGTGTCCTTACAGACTCGATTGGCTGAATTGTACTTTCTTCATTGTCGGGAATCCGTGATTCTATCAGAGAGAGGACAATGCCAGCGCTTACTGGGGTACAAAGACATTAGATATTATGCTGACAGCGTTTAGTGGGGATAGAATTTTATTTATTTGTGTGTTTGAAAATTTGAAACTGAACAAAATAAAACCGAATGTAAGTTTTCCAGAGTATGTGAGGTTTGGAGAGAGGAAATAGGTGGTAAATTCTCTATTTCAATTCGGTAAATATCTGAACGTCACTCTTTCAAGAATATCGATGTAGGACAAAGAAATGATGGGAATAGAATTTCTGTCACTCTGAGAATCCGTTTCCAAAATATTTGGAAAGGCATATTTCGCGACACACAAGCAGTGAGTTTCACCAGGAGAGAGAGACAGCCTGTGGCCAGGTAAAAGTGTAAAAGAGGGGTGTGGAGGATGGAAGGTGCGAGGAAACAAAGTCTACTTTGGATAACTTTAGATGTAAAGAAAAATCGGAAACGTATGCAGCTAAAAAAGATTCAGCAAAAAAATTAAGAGTTTTGAAAGATTTAAATTAATATTCCCCATGAAGTATTATAAATGCAACAGAGCCGATTTGGTATATTGTCAAGGGAAGATCTTCAATAATGAACAGGAAATGACTCGTCTCTTGAGTATCGATTTCCTGCTTTAATCATATGCCTTAAATGGAGGATATTCGCCGTGATGTTGGGTTCATTTGATACCCACTGAAATCTGCCAAAGTAATTAAGCATCAAAACTGATATCTTTTCTTGTAGTTCAACCTTCTGTTTTTCTCATCAGTATTTCATTTAAACTGAAATATTTTCGGAGCAAAATTGAATACAACATTAAACGTTCCAATGATAGAAATCCAATTCACTTCCGATCATTGCAATGAACAGAGTGAGGTTGCAGCAAAATTAATAAAATGAAATGAACAAAACTGCTTTTCTGGGAATTTTACCCAGTCCGGGTTCAGTCATATGAGAAAGACTATCGAGCTAATACATCACCTTCACTTCTCTCTCCATATATACTTCTTCACGTGAGAGAGAAACTATGTGAAGAAATTATGAGTCAAGACTAAATGTGCGTGTGAATGTGACGGGAATTTCTTGTTCGCTGGTTCATTCTGAGACAATTCCGAATCGGAATGAATCAAGGACAGGTATTCCTTCCAAGGACGATGTAAATTCATTGGATTTTGCTGGTACTATTGTCCCGCTGAAAGCAGAAACATAATGATGTGGATTCGCCCTTTGCCACGGGCTAAAGTGGCCCAAAGGTTAAAGCGATGGTTGCATTTTTTAATGCATGTGTGGATTTGAATCCTACTCTGGCTGTTACTTCTATCAAACGCAGCTGTGGTTTCCCTCCGTGCCTCGCATCTTTAGTAGACATTGGATGGAGAAATTTGCTCTTGCCCTTCATTGCACCGGAGATTTGTGATAAATCTATACCACATCAAAGTCGAAATAAAGCAATTTGTTTCTGTTGTAAGTTAAATTGGGATAATAAAATTGAGTGCAACATTCCGTTCATCCTTTCATTCCATCTTGACTTTCTCTGAATTTACATCAAATGAAACAAATAAGGAGAGATTAGATCAATAGTTTATCCAGTGGTGTTGTGAATGAATATTTTGATGTAACATTCCACATAAAGGTCTGATCAGTATTTTAAACAGTCAGGTGGAATTGGAACTGCAGAAAACTTCTTTAATGAAACAAATTTTACATTCTTTCACAAACTATTGCTGTGTGATTCATACCGCGATCCATCGTCCAGCATGATCACCATCTTGCCAACAACACTAGATTCCCCCAATTTTATCAGCAATCACACCTTCTGCACATACCCATCTGTGGTGTGCACAATGCCATTTGTTGTTTCCAGGCGACAGCACATTTCTTGTTCATCAGCTTATGAGCCTCGTTGCTGGTCTGTCTGATCAGTTTGAGAAAACTTTTCTATCACTACATCCCATCACCACAGAATTCTAAACTTATCACTAAATAATGTGTTAGACAAAATGATGTAGAATTGCAAGTCGGCCATTGAGCCCATCGAGTCTGCTCCACCATTCAATGAATTCATGGCTGATCTGATAATCCTCAACTCCATTCTCCTGCCTTACCTCGACAGAGCTTCATCGTCTTTCTGGTTAAATATCAGTCTGGTACAGTTTGGAAATACAGAAAACTCAGCCTCAACAACAGTTTTGGTTAGGAGTTCCACCGATTCACTGGCCCCTGAGCAAAGAAATTAATCCTCATTTCTGAACTAAATAGGCAATAACTAATTCTGAATTCATGTCCTCTGGTGCGCTTCATACCTGAGGGTTAACCACCTGCCCATATCTACCCTGTCAAGGTCCCACGAATATTGAATGTTTATAAACGTAATTATGTGTTTATAGAGCTCCCCTCCGCCTCCTTTGCTTCAAGGAGAATAATCCCAGCCTAAAAAAAAATTCCACTGAGCTCCATTTTCTCCGGTGTTGACAATATCCTCGTAAATCTCTGCTGTCCCCTGCAGCGGCCTTATATATTATTAAGGCAGGTGGAGACAGTTATGTAAGGCAACGGTTGAAATTTCAAGCACAGAGGGAGTTGGAAATTGAAATCAGACAGCGATTGGAATCAGATTTGTCCACACAAGGATGAAATAGAGTAATGATAACTCTGACAAATGAGAACCTAATCGTATCCCATTGGCACTCAATGGTTTTACTGTAACCCAGTTCCCCTGAGTAATCGTCCACGGAGCTAGTATTTAGGAAAAAGGGATTGAGACTGGCTATTAGCCTAACCTCGATGGTGGGCAAGTTGTTGGAGGGAATCCTGAGGGACAGGATATACATGTATTTGGAAAGGTAAGGACTGATTTGGGATAGTCAACATAGCTTTGTGCGTGGGAAATCATGTTTCACAAACTTGATTCAGTTTTTTGACTAATTAACAAAGAATATTGATGAGGGCTGAGCAGTAGATGTGATCTATATGGACTTCAGTAAGGCGTTCGACTAGAGTCCGCATGGAGACTGATTAGCAAGGTTAGATCTCACAGAATACAGAGAGAACTAGCCACTTGGATACAGAACTGCCTCAAAGGTTGAAGACAGAGGGTGGTGGTGGAGGGTTGTTTTTCAGACTGGAGGCCTGTGACCAGTGGAGTGCCACAAGCATGGGTGCTGGATCCTCTATGTTTTGTCATTTACATAAATGATTTTTATGCGAGCATCAGAGGTACAGATAGAAAGTTTTCAGATGAAACCAAAATTGGAGGTGTCGTGGACAGTGAAGAGGGTTACCTCAGATTACAATAGGATCTGGGCCAGATGGGCCAATGGGCTGAGAAGTGGCAGATGGAGTTTCATTCAGATAAATGTGAGGTGCTGCATTTTGGGAAAGCAAATCTTAGCAGGACTTATACACTTAATAGTAAGGTCCTAGGGAGTGTTGCATAACAAAGAGACATGGAGTGCAGGTTCATAGCTCCTTGAAGGTGGAATCGCCGGTAGATACGATAGTGAAGAAGGCGTTTGGTATGCTTTCTTTATTGGTCAGAGTACTGAGTACAGGAGTTGCGAGGTCATGTTGCGGCTGCACAGGACATTGGTTAGGCCACTGTTGGAATATTGCGTGCATTCCTTGTCTCCTTCCTATCTGAAAGATGTTGTGAAACTTGAAAGGGTTCAGAAAAGATTTGCAAGGATGTTGCCAGGGTTGGAGGATTTGAGCTACAGGGTGAGGCTGAACAGGCTGGGGCTGTTTTCCCTGGAGCGTCAGAGCTAACGGGGGGGTACCTTATAGAGGTTTAGACAATTATGTGGGGCATGGATAAGATAAAAAGACAAGGTTTTTCCCCTCGTGTTGGGGAATCCAGAACTAGAGGGCATAGGTTTAGGGTGGGGGGAAAGATATAAAAGAGACCTAAGGGGCAACGTTTTCACGCAGAGGGTAGGATGTTTATGGAGTGCTCTGCCGGACGACGTGGTGGAGGCTGGGACAATTGCAACTTTCAGAGGCATTTGGATGGGTATATGAATAGGAAGGGTTTGGAGCGATATGGGCTGGGTGCAGGCAGGCGTAATTAAATTGGTTAGGGATATCTGTTTGGCATGGATGGATTGGACCGAAGGGTATGTTTCCATGCTGTACATCTCTATGACTCTATTACTCCACATAAACACTCTGTCACCAAAAAACATGTTCGTTGATAGCCAGTTTTTGATTATAAACTCAACTTATTGATTTTTTTGAGGAGGTGAGCAAGCATGTGGATGAGGGTAGAGCAGTGGATGTAGTGTACATGGATTTTAATAAGGCATTTAATAAGGTTCCCTATGGTGGCTTGTGGAAAGTCAGGAGGCCGAGGAGAGTGGGAAATTTGGCCAGTTGGATAGACAACTGGCTAACCAGTCGAAGTCAGAGTGGTGGTAGATGGTAAATATTCAGCCTGAGGTCCAGTTACAAGTGGAGTTCCGAAGGGTTCAGTTATGGGTCCTCTGCTGTTTGTAATTTTTATTAATGACTTGGAAGAGGGAGTCGAAGGGTGGGTCAATAAATTTGCAGACGATACGAAGATTGGTGGAGTTGTGGATAGTGAGTAGGGCTGTTGTCGGCTTCAAAGAGACTTAGATATGATGCAGAGCTGGGCTGAGGAGAGGCAGATGGAGTGCAACCCTGTCAAGTGTGAGGTTGTCCATTTTGGAAGGACAAATAAGAATGCAGAATACAGGGTTAACAGTAGGGTTCTTAGTAAGGTGGAGGAGCAGAGGGATCTTGGGGTCTATGTTCATAGCTTTTTGAAAGTTGCCACTCAAGTGGATAGAGTTTGTAAGAAGGCCTATGGTGTATTAGCGTTCATTAGCAGAGGGATTGAATTCAAGAGTCGTGAGGTGATGCTGCAGCTGTACAGGACCTTAGCAAGGCCACACTTGGAGTACTGTGTGCAGTTATCGTCGCCTCACTTTCGGAAAGATGTGGAAGCTTTAGAGAGGGTGCAGAGATTTAACAATATGTTGCCTGGAATGGAGAATAGGTTGTACGAGGATAGGTGAGAGTGCTAGGCTTTTTCTCATTGGAACGGCGAAGGATGAAGAATGACTTGATAGAGGTTTATAAGATGATCAGGGAAATAGATAGAGTAGACAGTCAGAGACTTTTTTCCCGGGTACAATAGAGTGTAACAAGGGGACATATATTTAAGGTGAAGGGTTGAAGGTATGGGGAGATGTCAGGGGTAGTTTCTTTACCCAGAGAGTGATGGGGGCATGGAATGCCCTGCCTGTGAGAGTGGCCAAGTCAGCATTACTGGTGACCGTTAAGCGGCAATTGGATAGGTACATGGATAGATGCTGACGCTAAGACAATTGTTTGGCACAACATCGTGTGCCGAAGGGCCTGTTCTGTGCTGTATTGTTCCTTGTTCTATGCTCTACGTTCTAACTCATTGCTCCATGAATCCTACATCGTTTATAAGGCACAAATTAGATGTGGAACATAACTCTCTCTATTTGCCTAGATGGGTGTAACTTCAATAACACTTAAGGTACTAGGCACCATCCACGACAATGCAGTCACTTGATTGGACCCTCTTCAATACCTGAATATTTAGTCCTTTCACCGCTAAGGCACAATTGCAGAGAATGCACCAACTACACAATGCACTGGCGTAAGTCATCCGGGCATTTTTGACAGAACCTTCAAAGCTCAACAACAGTACTGACTCGAAGGACAAGGTTGGAAGATGCAACGAAACACTACCATTTGAAAGTTCCCCTCCAAGGCCCATAGCACCCTGACTTGGATAGAAATCAGTGATAAACTCATTGAATAGTAAAGCAGTCTTGATGGGAAAAGTTGCATACTTCAGACCTCCATCTTTTATCTTAAAATTTAATAAATGTTGATTAATGCAGTGACCAGACTTGTGCTCAGTCCTTCAGCTATTCGCTATACTGGTGTGTGCTAAATTCTACTATCGTCCTCAACCTGTGGTCAACCATCGAAAATATCCAAAAAACATCTCATTCAACTGATTCTCCTCAAGATGAAAGTGGTGCTGGAGATGTCCAACAGGTCCAGCAGCATCTGAGGAAAATTCACTGTTTCAGGCAGATGCCCTTCATCAGGAACAAGACTGTGAGCCTAGGGGTGGAGAGATAAATGGGAGGGCCTAGGTCTGGGGAGAAGGTCGCTGAGAGTGCAGTAGGTAGATAGAGGAGTAGGTGAAGGTGATATGTCAGAGAGGAGGGTAGAATGGATAGGTAAGAATGAAGATACGCAGGTGGGACAGGTCAGGAGGACGGTGCTGAGCTAGAAGTTTAGAACTGGGGTAAGATGGGTGAGAGGAATTGAGGAAAATGATGAAGTCCACATTGATGCCATGGGGTTGAAGGATCCCGAGGAAGAAGATGAGGCGTTCTTCCACCAGGTGTCAGGTGGTGAGGGAATGGCGATGGAGGTGGTCCAGGATCTGCGAGTCCTCAGGGGAGAGGGAGGGGGAGTTGAAATGTTTGACCATGGGGCAGTGGAATTGATTCTTGCAGGTGTTCTGCAGATGTTCTCTGAAGTGCTCTGTTAGAAGACATCGCTCTACCCAATTTAGAGGAGACCGCATCTGGAGCAGCAGGTGTAACGAGTGATATGTGTGGAAGTACAGGTGAACTTTTGATGGATGTGGAAGTCTCCATTGGAGCCTTGGACAGAGGTGAGGGGCAAGATGTGGACTCAGGTTTTGCATTCCTGCGGTGGCAGAGAAAGGTGCCGGGAGGAAATGGTCGTCCATTGGAAAGGTCTTTGAGGAAAGTGGATAGGTTTGGGGAAGGGAAATATATCCCGGCTGGTGGGGTCAATTTAGAGGTGGTGAAAATATCGAGTTATAATTGATTTATGCGGAGGTTGGTGGAATGGAAGGTGAGGCCCTTCCTCTGTCCTTGTTCTGTCCTGGCCGTGTTTTGAGGTGTGGGGTTCATGGATGGAGGTGCAGGGCATGGCTGGGATGCGTTAGAGAACATCTTCAAACACATGGGAGGGGACGTTCCGCTCCTTAAAGAAGGAGTCCATCAGGTGTGTTCTAGGTTGGAACTGGTCTTCTGGGAGCAGATACGGTTGAGGTGGAGGAGTTCTGAACACAGGATAGTATTTATGCAGTAGGTGGTTTGGGAGGTGGTGTAATCCAGATAGCTGTGGGAGTCAGTGGCTTTTCAAAAGAAATCAGTAACACTGACCTCCAAAGATATTTTTCCCTCCTCACCCCATCCACTTTCCGACAAGACAGTTCCCTCCACGACTACCTAGTCAAGTCCACGCCCTTTAATGACCCAACCTCCCTCCCAACACCTTCCTCTGTCACCACAAGAATTGCAAACCCTGAGCCCACGCACCCTCCACCTCCGCCAAATGCCCCAAAGAAGCCTTCCACATCCATCAAAATTTCACCTGCACTTCCACACATGTCATTTATTGCATTCGTTGTTATCGATGCAGTTTCCTCTAGAGTGGGGCCGCCAGACACCTTCTCACAGAGCGCTTCAGAGAACATCTCCAGGACACCGGCAACAATCAACCCCAATGCCCGTGACTGAACATTTCAACTCCCCCGCCACTCTCCCGAGGACATGCAGGTCCTGGGCATCCTCCACCACCACTCCCTCACCACCCGACGCCTGGTGGAAGAATGTCTCATCTTCTGCCTTATGACACTTCAACCCCATTGCATCAATGTGGATTTCTCCAGTTTCCTCATTTCCTCTCCCTCACCTTTCCTTAGTTCCAACCTTCCAGCTTGGCACCGTCCTGCTGACCTGTCTCACCTGTCTATTTTCATTCCCACCTATCCACTCCACCCTCTTCTCCGACCTAACACTCTTATCCCCTCCTCCATCCACCTATTGCACTGTCAGCCAAATTCTCCCAAACCCCAGCCCTCCCATTTATCTCTCCAACCTCGAGGCTCCCAGCCTTATTCCTGATGAAGGCTTTTGCCCAAAACGTCATTTCTTTCTGCAACTCGGATGCTGCCTGACCTGCTGTGCTTCTTCAGCACCACTCTAATCTTGACTCTGATCTCCAGCATCTACAGTACGCACTTCAGTACAACTGATTCCCCTGTCCATTGATCTTCAGTGATCATGAATGTCCATTCCAAGATCTCTTTGTCTGTCTACACCACATAGGATACTCACTGTTATTGTTTCTTCTCCCAAATTTCTTTAACACTCATTGGTCTGGATTCAATTCTGTTCGACTTTTTTCCTTTCCACCTGATTGATGCATCCCTGCATTCTCTGACATTCTTCATAATAGTCAACTACGCGACCAATTGTTGCATCGTCAGCAAACCTCTGAACCATGGCTCCTATAACTAAGTCTAAATATTTGGTCTACATCAGAAAACTGTGGAACTCCACTGGAAACACCCATCCAAACAGGGTTCATTGCTGGTTGGGATTAACAGCTGCAATTACAGTAGAATTTAATTCCTGCTGTCATTTGTAAACTTGCTAGTGACTCCGTCAGTTGGTCTACAGAGTGATCACTTCTCACGTATGAGAGTGGTGAATGACCTGTGTGTATTGTGACTGAGCAAGTGAGTTTTAACATGAGCAGGTAATTGAATCCCATCCTGCAGACACCCCATGGCCCTGACTGCTTGGTACTGCGGGTATTCTTGTGTCTGTTTAGTTTGATAATCAATTGAATTCGAGTCCACAAAGGCACGATTCCCATTTTCCGCATTATCCATGTATTTTTATTCTTCCTTATTCTCCCAGGGATTGTAATCATTGGTCTGAAGAGGATCTGTTATTCATTCTTAATTCACCGTGAACTGAGTCAGAGGGCATTCATGGGTGAACTACGTTGTCATCCATCTTGACATGTGGTGTCCTCTTCTTTCAACCACACGGGTATTAGAAAGAAACGTCTATTAATGACATGCGTATAAAGGCACATTAAATCATTTTTCGTGCTAATGCTGCATGAATTTGCGATTATTGATCCACAGTTTAGGTTCAGTCCCTACAGTCAACATGCTGACTTCTCCAGATGTTCATTGTTCAATGTGATGCATCCAGTGTGTGCATAACGTTTTGGAGCTTGATTCTCACATCTTGTGTTTATCTGTGCCTTGTTCATAGCCTTCATCAATAGCGAGAGCAACGGGCGAGGAAGAGAGCAATGTGTAAGTCTTTCCGTACTTATGCATGGCACCCATATCTGCAATTCTCTACTGTGCATTTATAGCCAGTTCTCGGTGCCCCTACACCCACGCCCTGCCCCTTTTGAAATATTTCCACTATTTTGTGCTGTCTCTCTGTACTCTTCTCACCAAGATGAATCACTTCTACTCAACATGCTCCAGATTTGATTTGACAAAACAGTCATTAAGAATCCCATTACATAAACACGCCCTTCACATCTCTTGTTATTTGTTTTTCCTGGATCTCTTTCATACGATAAAAGGTCCCAGCTGCTCGACTTGAAAAAGAAAATCGCGTTGCTTTTCATTATCCCAATGTGATCTACGTTTCAATGCAGTTTAGGCAACTGACTCAAATTATTCTTTGAGATTTTATAGCGTCGATGCATATAAATTGACCATTGGAGTTCCAATTTCAATAAGACAGGTGTCAACATACAAAAATAGCAACATTGAAAACAGCGACGAGAGTGGGATTCGAACCCACGCGCGCAGAGCGCAATGGATTAGCAGTCCATCGCCTTAACCTCTCGGCCACCTCGTCACATATGCTAGCATTTGTATGAACTTTTCAATAAGTGAATTGCGTAAATTATGCAGAACAGCAGATATTTCTCCCTGGTCTGGTGAAATGCTAAGTAGCACAGT
Source organism: Hemiscyllium ocellatum (assembly GCF_020745735.1). Classification (NCBI taxonomy): domain Eukaryota; kingdom Metazoa; phylum Chordata; class Chondrichthyes; order Orectolobiformes; family Hemiscylliidae; genus Hemiscyllium; species Hemiscyllium ocellatum. The sequence continues at coordinate 16,330 of NW_026868355.1, forward strand.
ACGGTCCGAAGACTATGGTCTGACCTCTGAGTTGTGGGGCAACGGCATTCCCACTGTGACACTCTGCTCACAGTGATCTGAACAAAAATGAAGAATAGATTATGTAACAAAGTCTGTTGAATTCTGTGAATATTTGAAGTCAACGGAATGAAGAACCCGAAAAAGCAGGAGGTGTTCTTTCAAGAAACAGTTGGATAGAGCTCATAAGGGTAGTGTAATCAAGTGTTGTGCGGATAAGGCAGGAACAGGATACTAATTGAGAATGATCATCCATAATCATAATGAATGGTAGTGTGGCTGGAAGGGCAGAATGGCCTACTCCTGCACCTATTGTCTATTGTCGATTAAATTGCCTGTGCGGAATTGTTTTCCAGACTGGAGGAGAGTGCATAGTGCTCAATGTCATTATTCGGAACACCTTTCTTCGGCTCAGATATTTTTGACACACACCTGTGTACACAACAGACAATTTCACAATCCTAAATGAGGCTAAACTGACAATTGAATTCAACAATGCAAAAACCTTGATCTGTGTCATTTTCCTGGGACATGCTACAACAAGTCACTGTATGATCACAGCAACACAGTGAGGAAGTGTCAGAAGGAAAATGAGTGCAGTACCAGAGAGAATGCTGGGAGCAGCAGTTGACACACGGGGAAGTTCATTTCCCACAACAGGAACACTTCCCAAACAACGGACTGTGGTGGAAGAATTCAGAGGGTGTTTACACTTTCGAATTTGATGCCAGAGTCACAATGGAGATCTGTCATTGAATCTATTAAAGATGAAAATTTTAAGATTTCAACAGATAAAAAACAAAATAAAATGTACATTGGTTAGTGAAGGCAAATGTTGACATTGTATATTTCAACAACGTACCCATCTTTGCAATGAGTAGCTCACCACTTTCCTCACTCAGGTACAGAACCACTGGTGAAGATGATCGTTACAAGCCATGGAATCAGAGAAACTCAGTTTCCCAAACGTTAAGGTACAACCAGGAACGTGGAGGTAAGCATTAATGTGTTGCTCCTGTGCTGCAGGTGGGCAGTGCACAGTATCTCTGTGCCAATATAATGGGCTGTGCTCTCCCGAAGTTTTAAATTTGAGCCTCACATGGAGCAGCTTCAATTATTCATTGTCTTGAGGGGTACGGATGGAAGGTGATATTGAGCAAAGCCAAGTTTATGGGAAAATAGCCGTGTTTGTGGATTGGCAAACGTCCTTTTCTGGATAATGACTCCTTGATCAACAAACAAGTATTTAAAACGTGAAGAGACAGGTGTGGAGAGAGAGGCAAAGTTGATTTTTCAGCAGATGAATAACGTTTGACATGTGCACTGCGTTAATCTCCGGGAAAATAGATGCTGAACTGGTTTCATGTTATGCAGTTTGTTACAAACTCACAAAGGTTATTGCAATAATCAAAAGCAAAAAAACACACATAGGACCGTTTGAATTTCGTATTGAATTGAATGTTGGTTTGAGCAGATTTTATCTTCAATGGTGTGCTGCAGAGAAGTACAGCGGGTTAACAACACAAAAGGACACAATCTTCTTGGTGCATTTCTTGGGTTGAGTTAAGAATGTAGGAAATATACGTAACATCATGTGAATGTGGTCAAATCTTTAAAGTCCAAGTGACGATTCAATTCCTATCATTAGGATATAACTTCTGTCTGCAGTTATTTTAGGACATCAGCTCCATTTACAGCGTTTCACCTTGAATAATACGCCACAGCTTACCAATCCATGAACTTTTTATACTCAATCTTATTCAGTTGTACGTGTTCATGAAATGTCTTTGTGTCTGAAGTCAACCAAATTCGAATTTTTTACGCAACCACACTGAATTTCTCTCAATGAAAGACTTTCTCCTTGTATGTTTTTTCGGGTATCTTTTAAAACACTGTGAAATCAGATTCTACACTTTATTTCTGGAAAGCCGTTCACGATTTGACTAACTCTATTGAGTGGAAGAAACTCTCATCCAAACATTCACTCATGGTTTTGAAGCTCTAACTGAAGTTATTGATTCACACGAAAGAAGGAGTTTCCCCGATTTAGTCATTCAACCCTCACGTTTTATGGAAATCTCATTTGTTTACATCAAACTTGCGTGATTCAGCACCAGCATTTCCAAATCTTGTGAATAAACTCCTTCATTCTTTCTATCATCCCGTTTGCATTCTTTCTGATGTCCTTATGTCTCAGTAAACAACGTCATTGGCGTTCTAATATCTTGCTATCCAGGAAACAGAGTCTGTGCCTCTGTACATGTTTTTGGTGGAGCATGAGGACAAGGATTACACACAATGTTCCCACTGAGGGTGACCTACAGATTTCACAGTTACACTATGAACTCTTTGCTTTTTAAATATGACGCCTGTATGTATAAACTCCAATAAGGTAAATTATTTTCTCTCCAGTTCGTGAACATCGTCTCTATGGAGACGAAAATTATCTATCACTCCCATTATTCTTCCACGTAATGTTCGAAAGGTTTATGAGGTCAACATCTCTAACTCCCCATGCCCTAAGTGAGTCTCAGCTATTTCTAAAGGCGTCTGAAGTTCAAATACTTCATAGTGTGTCTCCAGTCATTCCAGTGCAGACTGTTTCTGGACAGCAAATGCCATCACCAAAGGCCGCCGTAGATCTGAAATCAACAGTTTTCACAGAGTAATTGTCATAGTTAATGTGCATTGTATGTCCGTGTTCTTGTTCAACTTGTTCATCATTACATGAGTCCCTGTATTGAATTCTACTGAATGATTAATTTGTGAATGGAGACATTCCCTTCACCACTCATTCGATACTCCATGGAACATTGAATAATTTTACTCATATGCTTCCAGAGGACAGTCCTGCCATTACTGGGATAAATCAGTAAACATTCCCCACGTATCCTCGAAGGCAAGGATTTCCTTCTCCAGTTTAGGGGATCATAACAGCACCGAATCCCATGTGTGCGTTCATTAAAACCAAAAGAGTTGCAGTAAGATTTTAAAACTAAGATTTTGCAATCTGCTTGCATTGGTTGTCCCCAAAATTACATTCCGCATTGTGGTATGTTTGTGGATGAAAGCACTTTCTGAATCTTGAGGAATTACATTTCAGTTTTGTCAAAAAGCTGTCATTCGCTGTTCTCTCTTTCCCTTTCAGTTTCCCGTTTAATATCCTGTATTTTCTCAATTTATCTTACATTTTCAACAATTTCAATCAATCTCGCTCCTGATTACCAATCCGCGAGAATGCCACAATTTTGTCAATTTATATGCAGTGCAGCTGTAGGGGGCGGTGGACAAGTGGAAAGGCATTGGTCACGTGAACCAAATAAAAGTAGCGGGCTGGTGGAATCTGGCCGTTCTATCGCAGTCATATTTAAAACATTTAACGTAATCTTTAGCCAAATCTTTTGGCAGAAAATAAGAAATCATAAAAGAAAAAATGCTGATGTTGAAAATCAAATAAAAACTGACATTGCTGGAAAATTTCAGGACGTCTTGCAGCATTTGTGGAGAGATGGACTCAGTGGATGTGAAACGTTAACTGTGATTCACCTCCACAGATGGTTCCTGCACACCTGTGATTTTACAGCAATTTCTGTTTTTGTTTCAGATTGGCAGATTTTGTCACAGTTCATGAGGACAGTGCTCTCGAGAATCAAACAGACAGCATGGACCTGCTTGTGTGAAATGAATGAGTAGAGAGTGTTGTACTGGAAAAACACAGCAGGTCAGGCAACATCTGAGGAGCAGGAGAATCGGCGATTTAGGTATCAGCCATTCATCAGAAATTAGGCTTGTGAGTCGGGTTGAGGGACAAAGCTGAAGGCAGATACAAACTCGCAGGCACTTCCTCTGACTGACCCCGATCACAACCCCTCCTCCCATCACCAAACCATCATCTCCCAGACCATCCACAATCACATCACCTCTGGGCATCTCCCATCCACAACCTCCAACCTCATTCTCCGTGAACCGTGCATTCCCCGATTCTACCTCCTTCCTAAGATTCAAAAACCTGACTGCCCCAGTCGACCTTTTGTCTCAGCCTGCGCCTGTCCCATCCGAATCATCTCTTTCTACCTCGACACAATCCTATCTCCCCGGGCCCGGATATGCCCACTTATATTCGTGACACCCCTATGCACTTTACCTCCTCCAAGAATTTCGGTTTTCTGGCCCCCAACGCGTCATCTTCACCATGGACATCCAGTCCCTGTACAAATCCATCTGGCATGACAGAAGTCTGCAAGCCTTCCATTTCTTAATCTCACACCATCCCAACCAGTACCTTTCCATTCTCATCCTGAACTAGGCTGAACTAGTCCTCACAATCAACATCTGCTCTTTCCAATCTTCGCACTTTCTCCATCGAAACGGGTAGCCATGGGCAGCCACATAGGACCAAGCTATGCTTGCCTGTTTGTCAGACACACGGAACTGTCCATCTTTCACAGTTACACATACACCATCCTCCACCTGCTCCTCTGCTACATTGATAAATGTATTGGCGCCACTTCGTGCTCCAACTGGGAGGTTCAATAACTCGCCAACTTTACCAATACCTTCCACACGCAACGCAAATTTATCCGGATCATCTTGGAAAATTCCCTCGTCTTCCAGGACCTCTCCGTCACCGCCTCTGGCGACTGACAAATTACAGACATACACTGCAAGCCCACCGACTCCCACAGGTATCTAGACTACATCTTCTCCAACCCTATCTCGTGTAAAAACGACATTCCTTATTCACAATTCCTCCGCCTCCTGTTCCCAGGATGACCAATTACACTCCAGAAAGACCCAGTTGGTGTCTTCTTCTACGATCACAAATTGCCTTCCCATGTGGTTAACAACGCCCTCCAGTGCATCTCTGCCACTTCACACACCACCACCCTTGAACCCCACGCCTCTCAACGCAACAAGGACAGAACCTACTGGTGCTCACCTTCCACCCACCAACCTCCGCATAAAACGCACCATATTTTGCCACTGATGCTACCTCCAAAGAGACACCACCACCAGAAATATATTCTGCAATGCAGCCCTGCCAGCACTCCAAAAAGACCATTCCCTCGACGACCCCGTATTCAGTTTCACAACTCCCCCCACCAGCCCACAACCCTCTCCTGGTACCTTTCACTGCCACCATAGGAAGGGTGAAACTAGCACCCACACCACTCCCCACACCTCCAACCAAGACGCGAAGGAATCATTCCACATCCGTTAGAACTTCACCTGTACAGCTACCAATGTCATCTACTGCATCCTTTGCACCCAGTGTGGTCTCCTCTTCATCAGGGAGACAGGACATCTTCTTGTAGATCATTTCAGAGAACATCTCTGGGACACCCTTACCCACTAACTTCACCAACCCTCTCCTACATGTCAAAGACATGCAGGTCCTGGACCTCCTCCAATACCAAATCGTTACAAGCCAACACCTGGAGGAGCAACGACACACCTTCCGGCTTGGGGCCCTAACTGCACACGTGATAAATGTGAATTCGAACAGTTTCCACATTTCCGCTCCCCCAAGCGCAAGCCTTCAGCTCGCCACCGCAGTTTCGACCCATTCCATCACTGTCACTTCTGACGTATTATCTTCTCCCTCCTATTCATCCATTTATTGCTTTCCAGCTATTTACCCTCAACCCCGCACCACTTCTATTTATCTCTCAGCCCTGACTCACAAGTCTTATTCCTGATGAGGGCTGAAGCCTGAAACCTGAATTCTCCTGCTCCTCGGATGCTACCTGATCTGATGTGCTTTTCCAGCATCACATTACCAACACGGATCTCCAGCATCTGCAGTCCTAACTTTATCTTTGGAATTATCAAAGACCTTGGACTGAAGATAGCCCTCGATTGCAGTGATCACAGTGTGACTGAGTCTTCCATTTATTTTGGGTGAGGGCAGGCTGGATCTGAGACGAGCGTTTAACATCTAAACAACGGGAATGGGATCAGATAGCGAAGTTAGGGCGGGCTGAAGTGAAGTGGAAAATTCTGTCAGAAGATGGGTCAATACAACTGCTCAACATCACACAGATTGTAAAAGACACACAGAAGGAGTAAAGCCCTTCAGGCACAATGACAGGTAAAGTGGAAAGGAGACAATACACTGCGGTGCAGTGGAATTATTTATGTGAACGGATTTGATATATAAGCTACTTTACATATGGACTGCCCTCACATTGAAAAAAGGAATTTCCTGCAGTGTAACGGCGACATTTGCCTGTGACATCACAATGTTGAGAGACACTGACATAGTTCCTTCTGTAGCAGCGTGGCCTCGTGAAAGCATGATCATTCCATAAACCAGAATTCAATACTTCATGCTCTCCTCTGCGCTGTACAACTTATTTGCTGTTCCTGTAGTCAGATCTCAATCGCTTCTCAGTGTATCTTCTTCTGCTTCCTGCTTCACGAAAACACTTGAAATGTGAACAAATCCACTTTCCACTTTCACCAATATTTTGTAACTCCCGAGTTGGCACAGGTACGAGTGACCGATTGACCTTCTCTAGCGCTCTCACTCTGGTATGATCCGAATGATAAAGTGCACTGTGTCTGATCTGCAGAATGTCCCCACCGGGACGGTGCTGTTTATCCCATCCCCGGGGACTGAGCTGTCTCTATTGGCAGAGTATTCAGCCATTTCTCTCCACTAACAGGCATTATGAGAGGGTGTAAGTGCGCATATGCTCTGAAGCTTCCTCTCCCGGGCACAGCCAGGTGCAAGAATGCCGCTGGAACTCAGTAACTTTGATTGCGAACTTCTTCCAAATATCATTTATTTGAGAGAGAGAAAAAGATGCTGAGCTGGTAGGAAAGAAAGAAATGCGCTGTGGACTCTCTTCCCTCAGTAAAATACCAGTAAGTGCATTTTTGTGCTGCCTATTTGATGTTCAGAATCAATCTTCGGAGAACAATCCTGCTGAAAGGCTTTTGTTTCAGAGGCGTCGGCTTCTTTGCTGCAATCGGGCATCAGTTAACATCTGAGTCCCAACTCCCAGATGAAGTGACTCCGAATGAAACCCTCACTCGCTGAGAACCAGCCCCACAGCCAGGAGGTGCGGGGCTGCAGGTAGTCCAAAGTGGAAGGGAGGATGAAAAGCTAGCCATTATTTTTGTCCAACAATCACTCTGTCACAGAGACAGGGAGAGGGACGGCAGAGACGTGTGACGTCATTCACTTGCCGATTCAGCCCATTGAGTGCACGGCAAATCTCGATCGCTTGCTTCTCTCTGAGGTTATTCATCATTCGTGGTGCTTGTTCTCATAATAGGAAACTGTGTCTGTGTCGAAATGCTGTCTCCAACATATTGATCCACATATCATTCACGGCTGTTCGTTTCACCGGAGGACCCTGCTGTGTGACACAGGTGGGGAATAACTGCAAGGCGTCATGGGCATGGTGCAAGCCACAACTGATTTCTGTCACTTTCGCCAGTGTATTCCCAGCTCAGGCAAGTGACACGTCATAAGAGACCGACAGAGAACGGCAAAAAATGCTTTCATAACTTCAAACGTGTGTTTCCTCAAATGTATAAATGTGGCGGGTGTATCTATTTCAGATACCATTGAGTGTAAGGACGTAGAAGGCTCATCAATATGTAATGCGAAGAACGGAGCACTGTTATAGCGAAATTCTGGCAGTGGCAGTGCACAAACTGAAAGCTGGAATTGTCATCGAGCAAAGGATGCTTTTCAATCATTAATTTTATGGATTATGCGCCTAACACGATCCCTCTGGGCCGCTCTGTTATTGCTGACCACAGCAGTTTCCCGCAGTCTTCAGGTTTTTGTAGCGTACCTTCGAGGATGGTGTCAAAAGATATTCACTGTTATTGTGTGATATACTGTGGCACAGATGTGTCCCGGCTGTGTCAATATAACCACTCTGTAACTTCCCAAATTCTGCTGTTTTAATTGCAAATTCAATCAGAATCAGAAAATGTGTCACACTGCAGACTGAGGCCATGCAGCCCACCTTCGCTCTGCTGGTTCCACGCAATGAGGAAATGACTGTGCTTTGATTGATTGATCATCACATGGACCTAAGTACAGTGGAAAGCTTTGTTTGCGATTGCTGAAGGCGGATCATAGTAATCAAGGACATGCAGATCACAGCGTGAGAAATGCAAAATTTGACCAGACTCAGGAATTCAGGTTACTACGTATAGGGCGTGCCCTCGGCAAAATCCACATAGGCAAGATCAGCATTATTTCAAGCTAGACAATCCATTTCTCAGAGCAGCAACGGCCGAGAAGATGCGGTTCGTGAACTTGCTTGTGTTTGTATTCAAGCTTTGGAATCTTTATCTGAACTCGATCTCATCGAAATTATATCGTCTCAGTCAAAAATTCGAATACTCATCCGCAAGGTGAACCTGAGGCCTCTCGCATGTATGTCACCTGTCTGAGGCAATATTACACCCGAGACAAACGAGCCAGAATGGCGCCAGACGTGGTAACCATTAATTAGATGAGTTTTTTGGTTAACTAAGGCTATTGCTGCAGTTTCAGAGTGAAAGAATCACAGAGTTTTCAACACAGGTCCTTTCCATTCTGACTCGCTTCTCCCAGGAGGCTGCGCTAGCTGCTTTCACGGAACAGGGCGGTCTTCATTGATAACTGGACGAACTCATCTTCCATTGTCACGCAGTGTTGGTGGAGAGCAGCTTGAACGCGTTCTTCAGCTCCCAATCAAACACGGGTTTGTGGAGCGGGGTAGGGGTCTGGCGGGAGTGGGAAATAGAGAAATTCTGGAAAGGTGTAAAAAAGGGAGATCATGCATGCACAAGAAATCATCTTCTTTTCAGAACCCTTATCCAAATAATGCGGTCTGAGACAGATAGAAAATGCAGAACTGCAAGGAAAGACTGAACTTCTCCCCACTATTCGGGAACAGTGTCTGTGCTTCTCGAAGTCACGGGGAGCCTTCTGCAGTCTGAATCAGCATGGGATGTCACTGCAGCGAGTCCCATCGCACACGCAGTTGATGTGTGTACAGTTTTCTACGTTTCCTGCAGTTCAGATCATAGATTCCACAGCTCACATCATCCCAGAGTGACAGGGAAGCGAAGGAAACGATTCAGACCATGATCTGAGCACAACCTAGGCATGGATTGGATGTGGGAGAGCGGACAGTCTCGACTGGTTCCAGCATTTACAATCCCACTGTGATATTATGTTCACAAGATCTGACCACATGGAAAGAAAGGACACAGTGACAAGATCTATTGAATCAGATTCCGTGCAAAACAGAAGCCGATGGAATGAAAAGAGCCATGAGAGGGGGAATGTAACATTATCTGTGAGGAAGTTGTTTTCCAGAATCGAGGAGCGTGCACAGTGCTGTTCCCAGAGGTAAATATCTGGATAAGTAGAGTGAATCAGCATCGGCTGTTATTGTACTGCATCTATTGTACAATATTTGCAAAAGCACGGGCCTTTTGTAGAAAGGGGACAACTTCAAAATCCTCAATGATGCAAAACACACATATGAGGTGAACAACAAACCAACCGCAGAAACTCGTGATACGTAATGGGGTAAATTCCCCGGCTCAACTTTCGCTCAAATACGCTCTCTGTCAAATTCCTGAGCCTCAGATTCGAACAGTGAATGGTCTATATTAATAAAAACTGGTCGGATCTCACAACTTCAGTATTTAATACGCCCCTATAAGTACGTCTGACAACAGTTATTGATCCCTCACTGTGTTACTTCAGCACGCGTAGAGAAGAAATAAATATAAGAACAACAGTCGCATATGTGGCTGGGATTTGACCCGATGCTGCTGCAGCCAATCGATTCAGTTGTAATTAAAATTGTTTCCACCTTTCCCGTGTCGGTAATAAGATTGCATAGCTTAGTGGTGAGTTTTCATGCGTTGAATTGGACCTCAACATTCTTTCTCAGGTTGAACTTTACTGGGATATAAAGGCATGTTGAAAGACACGGTGGTGTTTACTGGAGGAAAAAGACGTTTGGAGTGGCACGGTCAGAGTTCACTTGATACAAAGTCGATAAAAAACAGACATGACGGTTACTTTGAGATTACATCACTAGAAAAAGAAAGAGCAGATTTAATGGGACGTTGGGATAGATAATGAATCATGCGGGAGAAATCAGGAAAGACTTAGTTGTGCCTGAATGGAGGTTATCCAGCTGATGGGACGTTGGTAAGGGTAAATCTGAGGGGACTTCCTTCGTTTCAGTGAATTGAAACTCGAGGTTGGGGTTTCAGAACAAACGGGGAATGATGAAGAAGTTTGGAGCAGATTTTATTTTTATTCTGAGAATTATTGAAATCGGAGATGAACTTTCAGAAATAAAATCATTTGAGGAGCTAATTACATTATATTTCATAAGGGAGTGAATTTAACAGCGACAGAGATTATGGCCTGCCTGGATGGTGAGGCAAAAGGGGCATATTCTCGAAGTGCATAACATTTATCGGAAAGAAATTGCATAGTATCTGCAACTGAAAATGTTAAGTATGAGAAGAGCTGCTGGCGTTGATAGGTGTTGCAGCTCATTCTACTTGAAATATTATATATTGTAAATACACTGAGCTGTTTGATTCAGCTCGGCATTGAATGGAAGTCGGTTAGCTCAGCCCACTGACTAACTAGTTATTAGAAAAGTTAGACCAGCAGCATGGGATTAATTTTCTCACTGTCTCAGGTTTGCATGAGGATCATCAACTACCCCAGTCTCCCGATCGGTAATACTATGGTGCCTCCAGTGTGTAAGGTTTGGCCTGTAGATGTAAAACATCATTGTCATTGTCATCTGTTGCCTCGAGCATTTGGTCACAATCACTCGGAAGGAGAGTGAGTCCATTTAATACTCACTGATCTCCGCTTGAAAAATCCTCGACCTTATCCCAGTTTGCAACCTCTGCTCCTCCCAACCCCAAAACTACTTGTTATGCCTTTGCCAGATTTACTGACATCATTCAAACTCCCCAAAGAGATAAATCTAATACTTTTGATTGGATATTGAGCTGTGCATGTTTGCAGGAAATGGAATGACATGAAATAAGTTAAACAGACTTTCCCAGAATGTAATGCTGTGCAGGGTGAGCGATCTGAGAAAAGTCATTAAGCTAAAATTTCACCTCTGTTTCCCTGTTCACAGATGCAAATTCACGTGCGGAATATTTGCAGCAGTTCAGATAATAATTGATAGAAATGTGAAACTGGTGTTTTCAAATACATGCTACTTTACTCAACATTGATTTCAACTGCGTTTTAGTATGATGCACTAATAATCCCTTGTCAATGACAGTAACAGGATCTTTGGATAAACATTGAACTTACAACAGTGACATCTTCCGCACCTTTAAGTGGCAGGCGCTAAACAATTGCGCGACTGAAGCCGCAGACAGCAAGCTGGTCACATGCCGTACTCATACCTTAGGAACTTTAACTCAACTGCTCTACTTTTGCTGTGGTTCTGAATTTAAAGCTAACGCAGACGAGGTGAAACTGACATGGACCTGTGATTATTAAAGCATCAGGTTCAGGAAGGGGACACATAAAAATATGCCAAATAGAATTCATTGAAAAATGGGTTTCTGTTGCATCCTGCGATGTTTACAGACAATGTTACTTTGCCGTTGTCGCCAGGCCTTTCCTTGGATCAGCTTCAATTCAAATCAATAAAACTTCTGAATGTTCATACTGGTAACATGAAGCACACTGCATTCATCAACAATCTTCACCATTCCTACATCCATGAACACGTTGCATGGTTTCCATTAATACTGAAGATGGATACTGAAGAGTGTGATACAAGAATAAATTCAATTCCAGTTTAAATTGTAAAGTAGGAAGAATGAACAGTAAGACACAGAATGTCAGAAATTCATGTACATCTCCCTGTCCAGAACTGCAGCAAAACAGAGGGGTAATCTGTCCCCGAATGCCCACGTTTGCTTGCTCCATGTGTCCAGTTGGAAACCGGTGGGAAGGAGCATGCAGTCTGACAGAGCGCCTGGGGGAATCCTCGATTGTGTGATCTAAAGTTACAATAGGAGCTCTCCATTCTGGCTGTGAGAGCGGTGGGGTGAATGGGAGGACCTTGATATTCCGTGGTGTAGATCCACACTTCAACATGTTATTGTTGAAAGCCCTCTGTCAGAAACAGCACTGACAGAGAGTAACAGGAGGACGCTATTCCAAACACCGGTAATACTCCGCCATTTAACATCGTTATGACTGACCAAATACATCGATATCTTTCCCCGATCCATCCACAGCAGCATGTCGCTCAAAGCAATCGATGATGCCTGTGCAACTATTGGAGGGGAATGTGTTTAGATTCAGTGGGTTTCTGCACCAAGTTTGTAGGTTTCCTGTGTTAGCAGTTGATTCTGGTCTGATCATGCTTCAAATGATATGATTCTGTCAAAACTCACCAACAAGGTGGTAAGGAATTTTCTGTGTTAAACAGCAATTTCGAGAACCCCAGACGACGGGAATTAACGATGAATCAGCAGAATAATAATTGAATCAGCTGAAATCTGAACTCCGATTCTGGTGGAACTCAAAACAACAAACTTTCTATCGCAACGTTAACAATGCTGTAGAAATCTAACGCGCTTTTCATTGCACCACCGAGCCGCGCTAGCCACAGTTTTACTGTACTCAAAGTTGTGGTTGTCATCGAGAACATATAAGAAATCTCCAGGGGAGTTCTTCAATGAGATCTTTTATTTGCAGACAAAAAACCGTGACACTCAGAAAGCAATTTCTTGAACGACCCCGAGACTCAGGATTCGTGGCTCTTTACTCCTTTTCTTTTATTATATTTTTGTTAGCTTACCTGGATGCCCAACTGTGTTAGTCAGAATTATTTCACTCCTTCTATCCAATAAACCACTATCGCTCTACTTCTGCCAATAGGATTTTTCTATTGTCACGATTATATATTTTACTGCCACCTCTGCTGCAATGATCTTACAGCCCAGACTAACCTGTCACGATTAGATTTTTCGCTACCCCATCTACCACAATGTTTTCCTGTCCCAAGCTGATTAAATATTTAATGTCTTATTTTTCTGCTACAAGGGTTTCAAGCAGACTGACGCTACTAACTATCAATTAAATACTTAAAGTCAAGTCCTAAAGATTTATTGTCACGAATTGTCACAACCTGCAACGATGATATTTAGCTGGCAAGGCTGACAGTATTAATTGCTATTATCTCAGCCTGTCACAGTAACCATTCAGCCTCAGTCTGACTCTGCTAATTGGTGGAGGAGCATTCCACTGTGCTTATCCCATCCAGCCACAGTGGCCCCATCCTGCCACAGTGACCTTTTGACTCGTATAGTATTCCACAGACCTCTTGTAACAGATCGACAGTAGCATCCATGCTTTTACCCTTCCCATGCTTTCATGCTCGGTATTTGCCACATGGTGTTCAGACCTTTGATCAGATATCTGTTTGTCTTCGCCCCATTTTCCAGTACCTGGTCCTTATCCATGTGTGCTCCAGCTTCTCAAGTATTCGGCTAAATACTCCTGAAGTGTTTTGATGACTCATAGCTTTACCACACGTTCAAACAGTGAGTTCCAATTCTAAAACACTCTCAGAATGAAAATGGTCTTCCTATATCTCCTCTGATTATCCTCCCCTTGCATTTAACGTCGATCTATGGTTGTAAACATTTTCCATAAGAAATTTCTTCCTATAACACGTATCTATCCCCTTACTCTACACCTTCAACTCTTCCTCAATCACACTTCTCCGGTCTCAGATCAAGAGCCTGAGCTAAGCTAATTTATCTTCCCCATGACGAGATTGTCGTGCTGGAAAAGTACAGCCGATCAGGCAGCGTCCGAGGAGCAGGCGAACCGACGCTTCTGGCATAACCTTTCATCAGGAATTAGACGTGTAGGTGGGGGCGGAGAGATGAATGGGCGGCAGTTGGGGTTGGGTGGAAGGTAGCTGGAAAAGCGCTAATTGGATGGGGGCGAGGGAGAAAGTGATAAGTCAGAGGGGGAAAAGATTAATAGGTCCGGAGGGTGGTGCCGAGTTGGATGCTTCGGACTGTGATAATGTGAGGGGAGGGGAATTGAGGAAGATGTTGAAATCCACATTTATCCCGTACGATTGCAGGGTCCCAAGGCAGGATATGGAGTATTTTTTTTCCAAGCAGCGGGTGGTAACGGTTTGGTGGTGGCTTATGCCCGAAACGTCCATTGTTCTGTTCTGGAAACCACATTTCAGGGGAGATGTGAAAAACCAAAGACTAAAAAAAGGACAAAAAAACTTATAGAATCAGAGTTAATGGAAATAGACGCAATGCAGACAGAAACCATTTGGCCAATTGAGTCTGCTCTGTGCCGTCGAAGAGATTCACACTCCCTCACCCTATCTTTCTAAACCCGCATTATTGATCCACCTACAAAAATAGAAATGAGTTCAAAAGCTCAGCGCGTCAGGCAACATCGTTGGAGAGAAATCAGAGTTAACATTGCGAATCAAAAACTGTTCCAAGGAATGGTCTGTTGACCCCAAATGGTCATTCGGTTTCCCTGAGCTGCGATTCCTACTTTTGTCTTTGATTTTGTCTTTGATTATACAGTCCATTCAGGTTTTGTTTGCCATCTACCTGAAGTGCACATCTTTGGACAGTGAGAAGGAATTGGAGCAGCCGGAAGAAACCCACACGGAGGAGAAGAGAAAAGGAGCGTGCAAATTCCACACAGTCAGTCACATAATTCTGGAATCGAATGCAGGTTTCTGGCCTGTTAGCCCTCTCAAGCTGCAAGCGCCCGACCCGGATGCGAAATGAACCCAATCTCACGCAGTGACAGGCAGTGGTATTGCCCTGGAGTTCAATGCAAAAAGAAGCCTATGTATCAGTACTGGAAATCTATAATTGATTAACTATCCAAACTCTTTTTATAAATCACTTGATCGACAGCCTTGTACATCTTGTCGTCAAAAATTAACATCGGAATACTTCTAAAAGATATGAGGATTTCTGCCTCTCCAACCTTTGCATGCACTGAGTTCCAGATTTCAACCACCCGCCGTTTCAAAACGAATATCTGCGCATTCACTCAAAACTTTCTTCCTCTGTTCTTAAATCTATTACCCCGTGAGTGATCTCTCCATTATGGGTAAACTTTAGTTTCAGTCTACACTATCCGTATCCCTGATTATTTTGTGTATCTCAATCATGTCTCCTCTCGATCTCTTCTGCTCTAAGTCTATCCAGTCTATCCAATCTCTCTTCATAACAGGAGCTCTTCTACTCAGACTATGTCCTGGTAAATCACCCCTGCATCATTTCCAGTGCTAATGTGATTGCAGAACTGCACACCATAGTCTAGATAGAGCCGAATGAGCAAGTGAAATAAATGATGTTGCAATCCGCAGAAAGAGGTCGTTTTGAAAAAAAACTTTCTTTTCCTCAGTGCTGCCCTGTGTTCTTTTCCTGAGCCTCAAGTTCCAATAATATCTGATCCATGCCAGTAAAAGGTGCTACTTGAACATTGATCTCAAAACCACGGTATCGAAATGGATTGACTGCTCTGAAGGTCGCAATGGTATGATTGAGGCATGTTCACCCAGCAACAGGGAGAGCAGCAGCACAGACTGAACAGCGTTCAATTTGAAAATGATTGTAATGGAAATGGGAGGGGGAACTTAAAGGAGGTCAGTGATTGTGAGAGGGAGAGAAGTCTCCAAGAATGGGTGAGTCTGAATTCTGACATTTATCTCAGAGAGATGTGTGAGAGAGGGGTTTGATGAAAAAATCATAATGTCAAAGAAAGTTTTCACGTCAAATCAATTAATTCATTTCTGTGTTTCTTTGGCATGTACCACAAGGAGTTAAAATGGGTAGAACATTACATGCCGTAACTCGGATTCAATCGAGGTTCCTGCGGCCACAACGCACAACACTGAACATTATACGATCCCTGGGCCATGCAGAGATGCGTGTTTGAAAAGAGCAGTAACGACAGTGACATAGAGCATGTTAGGAAGAATGCAGAGACACAACAGGACTATTTGGCGAGCAATAATAGACATGTGGGAACTCAGAATTGGCTGTATATTCAAATTGGATATTTCAAGAGGCTGAGTATGTTCCATCGAGCACTGCATGTTGAAGAGTGAGGGTGATAGATTTTTACAAAACATCAAATTCTCAAGGGATACTGCAGGATATTGTTGAAATGTATGTTCCCAACAGTAATGAGATTTCACGATTGTTGCCACACGAGTTTCCCCACACAAGGAAGTACCCATTTCTACAGTGGATCACATAATCCCAATTCCTCCACCCAGACTCAATTGTGCAGTTGAAATGATCAAACGGGAAATTGGGATGGAAATGAGCACATGAAGCTACTGTGTCGCACCAGTGATGCGATCGGTGAGCACATGGTCCTTTTATGATGATACAGAGGCGCATGAAATTCCGAGGCTGGGAGTTCTCCTGGTCAAAGGCGGGGAGGAAGGGTATATTTGTCTCCGGTTATTAGATTATTAAGGTACAACAGCAGCATTAACCCGCACTGCCGATTGTCTCAGTGGAAGCGTGCTGCAGCCTTAAGCGAGAGGTCGATGTATTGCAAGCATTCAGTGCAATTTTCCTTTACAATGCACTGTTTGGTTATTTTGATAGGTAAGAACTGTTTTTTCATCACATCATCCTCTTGCTCCCAGCAAACACTCCAGTACAGCGTACATCAGTTTCATTCCAACACAGCCACATGTCATATTCTCACTCCCTCTGAGATGATTGGAATTGCCAATGTCATTCTCTGAGATGGAGCAACGTAGCATTGAGATGGTAGTGTAGTGAACAAAGAAGAATAAAGAACACAGAACATTTATGGCCCAGGAACAGGCCTTTTGGACCTCCCAGCTTGGGATGAACAAAATCAACTGTCTAAACCAATCACCCAATTCCTAAGCACCTGTTTCCATCTGCTCCCCACTTACTCACGCATCTATTAAGGCGCACCTTGAATGAAACGACCGTGCCTGCCTGTACTACCTCTGCTAGAAACGTGTTCCAGCACCTACCACCCTCTGTGCTAAATACTTTCTACATCTATCTTCCTTAAACGTTTCACCTCTCAATTTGAATGTGAGACCTCTCATTATTGAATCCCTTACCTGGGGAAAAAGCATCTCTATACACCCGGTCTTTACCCTGCAAGATGTTGTAGACCTCAATCAGGACCCCTCAATCTCTTTTTATTCACTGAAAACAATCATAAACTTCTTAACCTCTCTTCACAGCAAACATCTTCCATACCAGCAACATCCTCGTAAACCTTCTCTACACCCTTTCGTAAACGTCCACATCAACTGCGTAACTTGACGACCAGAACTGTGCAGTGTTCCTAAACGCGGCCGACCCAAAATCTTCTACAATTTTTGCATGACCTGCCAGCTCTTACATTCAAAGCCCGGTCCTCTGACGACAAGCATGCCATTTGCTTTCTTGATCGCTCTGTCGACCTGTGCCACCATCGTCATGGTACAAAGGACCTGAACTCCCAGATCTCTCCGCTCATCAAATTTCTCCAAGGCTGTTCCGTTTACTGTGTCGTTGGTTCAAGAATTAGGCTTCCCAAAATGCATCACTTCACATTTGCCTCGATTGAACTCCGTCTGCCACTTCTCCGCTCTACTCTCCCGTCTATCTATATTATTCTCTATTCTTTGACGACCCCTATGCTTTCTGCTACTCACCAATCTTCGTGTCAAATGCAAATGTAGTGGCGATATATTGGGCTAACAACACTTGGAGACTGGAACATGGCAGCTGCTGGTATTTAAATCGATGAATAAAATTTGGAATAATAACCCCGATCATAGGAACAGAGGCAAAAGGTTTGAATTAGCTGAAAGCCCATTCATTCGTGTCCCTTGGAAAGGGGAATTTGCCATTCTTAATGAGACCTGCCAACATACGACTCCAGACTCACAACAGTGCTTTTCAACGATAGAATCCCTCTGACTCAATTCAAGGTGAATGAAGAATGCACAACAAATAATGTTCAGACCATGATGGCCACACTCCGTGGGAGAATAAAGAAGAAGAAAAAAATACACGGATGACGGGGAAAATTGGGAGTCATCTCTGCGTGGACTCAAATTCAACTGATTATCCAATCTAAATAGACACATGGATACACACACCGCCAAGATGTCAGGTCCATAGGGGGACTTCGGGAAAGGATTCAATTACCCGCTGAAGTGTAAACCTACGTGCCCAGGCACAATGTGGACAGGTCATTCACCACTCCCATGTGTGAGAAGGGATCACTCAGGAGGCCAACTGGCAGAGTCACCAGCATGTTGACAAATGACATCAGGGGTCCGATTGTGCTGTAATTGCAGGTGTTCATCACATCCAGCAATGAACCATGTTTGGACGCTTGTTTCCAGTGGAGTTCCACTGTTTCGTGACAGAGATCAACGATTCAGACTTAGTTGTAGGAGTCATGATTTAGAAATTTGCAGTGGATGCAACAATTGGTCGTGCATTTGACTATGATGAATAATGTCAGGGCCTGCAGAGATGTATCAATCAGGTGGAAAATAAAACCGGCGAATGGAATTGAATCCAGACCAATAAGTGGTAACGAATTTGGGGAGTTGAAACAATAACAGTGAGGATTCTGAGTGGAGAACAGAACAAACAGGAACAAAGGGATCTTGGAGTGGATATTCACAGATCACTGAAGATTTTTGGACAGGGAGTTCAGATGGTCGAGAGTATTTTTGGATATTTTCTGTTGTTGACCCTCGGTTGTGGGTGATATTCGATCTTTAGCAACCGCCAGTTTAGGAAACAACTAATAGAATGAGCACAAGTCTGATCAATGCAATAATTGACATTTTAAAATTTGTAAGACAAAGGATGGAGGGCTGAAGTATACCACTTTGACGATCAAGACAGCTTCATCACTCAATGGATTTACCACTGATACATCTTCAAGTCATGCCGGTATGTGCCTTGGCGGGTAACTTGCAAATGGTCGCGCTTCAGTGCATCTTCAACCTTGTCCTTATAGTCAGCACAGTTTTTGAGCTTTGAATGTTCTGTCAACACAGCCTGGATGACTTACTCCATACATCTTGGAGGTGGTGCACTCTACTGCAATCGTGCCTGAGCAGTGACGGTAATAAACATTCAGGTGTTGAACGTGGTACAGTTAAGTGACTGCATTGTCGTGGACGAGGTCCAGTTCCTTCAGTGGTATTGAAGCTTCACACATCCAGGCAAATGAAGCGAGTTCTGTTACACATCTAATTTGTGCCTAACAAATGATGCAGACTTCACGGAGACATGAGTTGTGTTAATTATCAACCAGAGTCGACTGACGGACATTTTTTTGTAGTCAACTTCTTTATTTGGGTGGTCAGGTAACATTTCTCCTAAATATTAGCTCCGAGGGCGATTACACGGAGGACTTCAGTTACAACGAAGTCATTGAATGTCAATAGAATATGATTAGATTCTCATTTGTCAAAGTTATCATTACTGTATTTGGTCCATGTGTGGACTAATCCGATTCCAATCGCTATCTGATTTCAAGTTCCAGTTCCCGTGCTGTAAGGGACAACAGAGATTTACGAGGATGTTGTCAACTTTGGATAAAATGGAGCTTCTTGGAATGATTGGTCAGGCTTGGATTATTCTCCTTGAAACAAAGCCGTGGGATCTTGACAGGGTAGATATAGGCAGGTGGTTTGGCCTATGCTCTGATGAGAGCACCACAGGACATAATCTCAGAATGAGATATCGCCCATTTAATTCAGAAATGAAGAGTAATTTCCATGCTCAAAGAATCTGTGGGGTTTTTTTGGCAACCGAAGTAGAGGCGAAGTTGTTGGGTATTTTCAAACTGTGTCAGGTATTTAATCAGAAAGATGATGAAGTTTGTCGAGGTAAGTGAGCAGAATGGAGTTGAAGATTATCAGATCAACCATGAGTTCGTTGTATGGTGGGGCAGACTCGGTGGGCTGAATGGCATGCATTCATTTTGTTTAACATTTGATCTAACGCTAAATTTTATTCATAAATTGAGAATTGTGAGTGGATGGGATGAAGTGATAGAAAAGGTTTATCAAACAGATCAGGAACGAAGCTCATAAGCTCATGAAGAAGAAATGTGCTGTGACCTGGGGGTATCAAATGACACTCTGCACAGCACAGGTAGCTGTTTACAGAAGCTGTGATTGCTGAAGAAAATTGGCTGACCTTGTACAGTTAGCAAGTCACTCATCACGCTGCATGTGGAAGAAAGAAAGGTTAGTTTCATTGGAGCAGTTTGCTGCGGTTCCAATTCCGAGTGACTGTTTGAAATACTGATCAAATCATTGTGTGGACTGTTAGGTTAAAATAATCATGAGCAATCCCATTGCATACACTTGTGCTCCAGATCACTTGTTAGTTATTTCTCTTTCTGTCGATGTAAATTCATAGAAAGACAAGATGGAAAGAGGTGCATAAAGAAAAAAATGTGTTCCCTCTAATTACACCAACTTAATTTACAACCGAATAGAACATCTGCTCTCATTTTTTATTTCAACTTTTATGTGGTGTTGATTATTCGTGAGTCTCCCGTACAGTGAAGCACAAGAACAAAATTCTCGATCCAGTGTATGGTGTGAGATGCAATGTAAAAATGCAGCAGTGGTTTGTGGAATTAGCAACCAAAATGTGACTCGAACCCATGAATGCGGAGCACGGTGGTATAATAATCCATCACCGTAATCTCTCGGTCTCCTCAGCACGTTTTGGAAATGGGTAACATGTGACCTCATCAAGGTAACATGTGGTGAAAGTCGTGGTTGAGAAATGTCTTGAGCTAAATTGAATCCAAACCATTGTGTTTCTGCTTTCACCAGAATTACAATAACAGCAAAATCCAAGAAGTAGCCATGCTCAGAATGAAGCAGTGAACAATAATTCCCCGTCATATTCACACCCACATTTTGCCTTCACTCATAATTTCTTCAGTTACGTTCTCTCTCACATGAAGAAGTAGCTATGGCGAGTGATATAAATGTGATGTTGTGGTTCAATAGCCGTTATCATATGGCTTAACTGAATTACGTTAAACCACAAGGAAAGCTTTTTTGTTCGTTTCATTTTATTAAGTGAACTGAAAGTCACACAGTTCATTGTAATAATCGGAAGTGCATTAGATTTATCTCATTGGAACGATTAATGATATATGCAAATTTGTTCCGAATTTATTTCAGCTGAAAGAAAATACTGCCATTTATGCTGATCAACTCCAACAGTTTGTTAAAAGGCAGTTTCGATCCCCGCTATATTGATGTTCAAAACACAACTGCGGTGTGGGAATGTGCTGAATATTTAAAGTGTCTGTCCTGTCATGGTCATGTTCTCCTCACGCGCAGAAAATCGCAAGCAGCTTGAATGTTGCTTTGTTTTCCAGGCAAGTTGAGTTTTTACTGGAACGGAATGGAGACTTTTATTTCATCGCTGTTGTGAAACAAAGTCCTGCGGTGACTCGATTCCTCGTTGTTTGGTTTTATGGCCAATGGGAAAATCTTTCCAATGCATATGTTATTGAATTTCTCCCATTTCCTCATTTCCTCATCCGATTACCATTGCAATTTTCTGAGCGCAATAGCCTCCTCCGCTCCCTCTGGTAGCTCATTCCATGCACCCATAACCTTGTGTGTGGGAAATGTGCCTCGGGGTCCTTTGTCAATTTCAGACCACTCACCTTAAACCTATGCTCTCGAGTTTCCAACTCACCCTAGCTTGTGTAAAACACGTTAATGCTCAGTTCACAACACTTCCATAAAATCATGTCGTATCCGTTATGCTGCCGGGAAGGTTGTCCCAGCCTATTCCACTTCACTCTACAGTCCAAACATTGACGACATCCTTGTCTATATTTTGACACCAATTTCACGTCCCTCTTTTTTTTTTTAACTTTTTTCAAGATGTCAATTACCCTGGATAACAACGAGCTATTGGAAAAAGAAAGGTGAAACGTAGAATGGCTTCAACTTTCAGTGCTGGATGCCACAGAACAGCAGTACACCCAGCTGAGGCTTGTTTCTGTAGTGTAGTGATCATCACGTCCCCAGTTCGAAACTGGCCAGAAACTGCTTCGTTCTTCATTTGTAGCCTTTTACACGGACGTAAACGGAGCTTTCTTGCCTGCTCTCCCATCTGCAAACCTGCCTTCGAAAATGCTCGAACAAATCTGCTCTCTTTGTGAAATGTGATGCAATCCCACGCGGCCACCGGGAATGACCACCACTCCTCCGTCGCCGCAACCATTTCCGCCCCTCCGGTTGCCGTCGACGCAGCCACTTCCGCCCCCACTGACATCACTAACCTGCAGGAGCACAAATCCTCAGGTTTCCCCGCCCCCACGCCGTCTTTCGTCACTACGCATAACCCCGCCCATAACCCCGCCCCCACGCCATCTCCCGTCGCTTCACGTAACCCCGCCCCCACGCTTATTTCCGTCACGACGCATGACCCCGCCCCCACGTCGAGCAACGTCACCACGTCTAACTCCGCCCCTACTTCGATCTCTGTCCCCGCCCCTAACCCCGCCCCCAGCTCCAGCTCCAGCTCCAGTCCCACACCAGGTCCTAGCTCCCAGCCCTGCCGGATTTTCACCATCCCTCCAGATCTCCCCCTCTCTGAGGATGAGAGATCAGTCCTCAGCAGGGGCCTCACCTTCGTTCCCCTACGCCCTCGGATTAATGAGTTCAACACGCGGCGAGATATTGAACAATTCTTCCGCCGCCTTCGCCTCCGTGCCTACTTTCACAACCAAGACTCCCGCCCACCCTCTGACGACCCCTTCTCCCGCCTCCAACATACCCCATCCACCTGGACACCCCGTGCAGGCCTCCTACCCGCCCTCGACCTCTTTATAGCCAACTGCCGCCGTGACATCAACCGACTCAACCTGTCCACCCCTCTCACCCACTCCAACCTCTCACCCTCAGAACGTGCAGCCCTCCACTCCCTCCGCTCCAATCCCAACCTCACCATCAAACCCGCAGACAAGGGAGGCGCGGTGGTAGTTTGGCGCGCTGACCTGTACACCGCTGAAGCCAAACGCCAGCTCGCGGACGCCTCCTCTTATCGCCCCCTTGACCACGACCCCACCTCCCACCACCAAACCATCATCTCCCAGACCATCCAGGACCTCATCACCTCAGGGGATCTCCCATCCACCGCCTCCAACCTCATAGTCCCACAACCCCGCACCGCCCGTTTCTACCTCCTGCCCAAAATCCACAAACCTGCCTGCCCCGGCCGACCCATTGTCTCAGCCTGCTCCTGCCCCACCGAACTCATCTCCCAATACCTCGACACGGTCCTGTCCCCTTTAGTCCAAGAACTCCCCACCTACGTTCGGGACACCACCCACGCCCTCCACCTCCTCCAGGATTTTCGCTTCCCCGGTCCCCAACGCCTTATTTTCACTATGGACATCCAGTCCCTGTACACCTCCATCCCCCATCACGAAGGACTCAAAGCCCTCCGCTTCTTCCTTTCCCGCCGCACTAACCAGTACCCTTCCACTGACACCCTCCTTCGACTGACTGAACTGGTCCTCACCCTGAATAACTTCTCTTTTCAATCCTCCCACTTCCTCCAAACTAAAGGAGTTGCCATGGGCACCCGCATGGGCCCCAGCTATGCCTGCCTCTTCGTAGGATATGTGGAACAGTCCATCTTCCGCAACTACACTGGCACCACCCCCCACCTTTTCCTCCGCTACATCGATGACTGTATCGGCGCTGCCTCGTGCTCCCACGAGGAGGTTGAACAGTTCATCAACTTTACTAACACCTTCCATCCCGACCTGAAATTCACCTGGACTGTCTCAGACTCCTCCCTCCCCTTCCTAGACCTTTCCATTTCTATCTCGGGCGACCGACTCAACACAGACATCTATTATAAACCGACTGACTCCCACAGCTACCTGGACTACACCTCCTCCCACCCTGCCCCCTGTAAAAACGCCATCCCATATTCCCAATTCCTTCGTCTCCGCCGCATCTGCTCCCAGGAGGACCAATTCCAACACCGCACAACCCAGATGGCCTCCTTCTTCAAGGACCGCAGATTCCCCCCAGACGTGATCGACGATGCCCTCCACCGCATCTCCTCCACTTCCCGCTCCTCCGCCCTTGAGCCCCGCTCCTCCAACCGCCACCAAGACAGAACCCCACTGGTTCTCACCTACCACCCCACCAACCTGCGCATACAACGTATTATCCGCCGCCATTTCCGCCACCTCCAAACGGACCCCACCACCAAGGATATATTTCCCTCCCCTCCCCTATCAGCGTTCCGCAAGGACCACTCCCTTCGTGACTCCCTTGTCAGATCCACACCCCCCACCAACCCAACCTCCACCCCCGGCACCTTCCCCTGCAACCGCAGGAAATGTAAAACTTGCGCCCACACCTCCACACTCACTTCCCTCCAAGGCCCCAAGGGATCCTTCCATATCCGCCACAAGTTCACCTGTACCTCCACACACATCATCTATTGCATCCGCTGCACCCGATGTGGCCTCCTCTATATTGGTGAGACAGGCCGCTTACTTGCGGAACGCTTCAGAGAACACCTCTGGGCCGCCCGAACCAACCAACCCAATCACCCCGTGGCTCAACACTTTAACTCCCCCTCCCACTCCACCGAGGACATGCAGCTCCTTGGACTCCTCCACCGGCAGAACACAACTACACGACGGCTGGAGGAGGAGCGCCTCATCTTCCGCCTGGGAACCCTCCAACCACAAGGTATGAATTCAGATTTCTCCAGCTTCCTCATTTCCCCTCCCCCCACCTTGTCTCAGTCGGTTCCCTCAACTCAGCACCGCCCTCCTAACCTGCAATCCTCTTCCTGACCTCTCCGCCCCCACCCCACTCCGGCCTATCACCCTCACCTTGACCTCCTTCCACCTATCCCACCTCCATCGCCCCTCCCCCTAGTCCCTCCTCCCTACCTTTTATCTCAGCCGGCTTGGCTCTCTCTCTCTTATTCCTGATGAAGGGCTTATGCTCGAAACGTCGAATTCTCTATTCCTGAGATGCTGCCTAACCTGCTGTGCTTTGACCAGCAACACATTTGCAGCTGTGATCTCCAGCATCTGCAGACCTCATTTTTTACTCGAAGATTTTAACCTACTGCGAATCCTCTTACAAGGATGCCTTCCTTGAAGAAGCTCTCTTCCTCCCTCTACAAGGATTTCAGTGAGTCCCTCTCTCACTGCACCCCCCAGGTCATCTCCTCTGCACAGAAGCTCTTCAGCCACGTTCTCAAACAGACCCGTTACCACAGCCACATCTCCTTCCTCAGCACCTGCCTAAGGAACCGACTGATCCCACACGGACTCCGAACTACATTCCAACCAACAAAATTTGGACCCAACCAGGACAACCTGTACCTACAACAAATCCGAAGCCTCCAGCAACAGACCTCCCTCCGGATCCTCCGCTCCACCCTTGCAGCCATGCGTCGCTACCTACACTCCCTGCAATCAGCCCTACCCCAGCTCAGGACAACACTCTCACAGACCTGCAAAGGACCCCTGCTGTTCTTCATCTACAGAAGAATCCACAAACTCAACAAACAGTTCTTCCTAGCCCTATCAGAGATTAAAGACAGTAAGTACCAAAAACTTTCATGTACTTACCCCCACACTCGTGGCCCCTCAACTATTCCAGAATCTTCCACAGGCCTGTCGGACGCCATTACACATGTGGCCTCCACAGCGCCCGCGGCACCAAAGGCCGCCGCCGACCGTGACGTCACTTCCGCCCCCACCGACCTCGGAGCCCCCGCGATCGCCGCCCCTACAACTGCCCCGGTGACCACCACACACACAACCGCTTCCACAATCGCCGACGGACCCGCGACCCACGCGGCCACCGGGAATGACCACCACTCCTCCGTCGCCGCAACCATTTCCGCCCCTCCGGTTGCCGTCGACGCAGCCACTTCCGCCCCCACTGACATCACTAACCTGCAGGAGCACAAATCCTCAGGTTTCCCCCCCCCCACGCCGTCTTTCGTCACTACGCATAACCCCGCCCATAACCCCGCCCCCACGCCATCTCCCGTCGCTTCACGTAACCCCGCCCCCACGCTTATTTCCGTCACGACGCATGACCCCGCCCCCACGTCGAGCAACGTCACCACGTCTAACTCCGCCCCTACTTCGATCTCTGTCCCCGCCCCTAACCCCGCCCCCAGCTCCAGCTCCAGCTCCAGTCCCACACCAGGTCCTAGCTCCCAGCCCTGCCGGATTTTCACCATCCCTCCAGATCTCCCCCTCTCTGAGGATGAGAGATCAGTCCTCAGCAGGGGCCTCACCTTCGTTCCCCTACGCCCTCGGATTAATGAGTTCAACACGCGGCGAGATATTGAACAATTCTTCCGCCGCCTTCGCCTCCGTGCCTACTTTCACAACCAAGACTCCCGCCCACCCTCTGACGACCCCTTCTCCCGCCTCCAACACACCCCATCCACCTGGACACCCCGTGCAGGCCTCCTACCCGCCCTCGACCTCTTTATAGCCAACTGCCGCCGTGACATCAACCGACTCAACCTGTCCACCCCTCTCACCCACTCCAACCTCTCACCCTCAGAACGTGCAGCCCTCCACTCCCTCCGCTCCAATCCCAACCTCACCATCAAACCCGCAGACAAGGGAGGCGCGGTGGTAGTTTGGCGCGCTGACCTGTACACCGCTGAAGCCAAACGCCAGCTCGCGGACGCCTCCTCTTATCGCCCCCTTGACCACGACCCCACCTCCCACCACCAAACCATCATCTCCCAGACCATCCAGGACCTCATCACCTCAGGGGATCTCCCATCCACCGCCTCCAACCTCATAGTCCCACAACCCCGCACCGCCCGTTTCTACCTCCTGCCCAAAATCCACAAACCTGCCTGCCCCGGCCGACCCATTGTCTCAGCCTGCTCCTGCCCCACCGAACTCATCTCCCAATACCTCGACACGGTCCTGTCCCCTTTAGTCCAAGAACTCCCCACCTACGTTCGGGACACCACCCACGCCCTCCACCTCCTCCAGGATTTTCGCTTCCCCGGTCCCCAACGCCTTATTTTCACTATGGACATCCAGTCCCTGTACACCTCCATCCCCCATCACGAAGGACTCAAAGCCCTCCGCTTCTTCCTTTCCCGCCGCACTAACCAGTACCCTTCCACTGACACCCTCCTTCGACTGACTGAACTGGTCCTCACCCTGAATAACTTCTCTTTTCAATCCTCCCACTTCCTCCAAACTAAAGGAGTTGCCATGGGCACCCGCATGGGCCCCAGCTATGCCTGCCTCTTCGTAGGATATGTGGAACAGTCCATCTTCCGCAACTACACTGGCACCACACCCCACCTTTTCCTCCGCTACATCGATGACTGTATCGGCGCTGCCTCGTGCTCCCACGAGGAGGTTGAACAGTTCATCAACTTTACTAACACCTTCCATCCCGACCTGAAATTCACCTGGACTGTCTCAGACTCCTCCCTCCCCTTCCTAGACCTTTCCATTTCTATCTCGGGCGACCGACTCAACACAGACATCTATTATAAACCGACTGACTCCCACAGCTACCTGGACTACACCTCCTCCCACCCTGCCCCCTGTAAAAACGCCATCCCATATTCCCAATTCCTTCGTCTCCGCCGCATCTGCTCCCAGGAGGACCAATTCCAACACCGCACAACCCAGATGGCCTCCTTCTTCAAGGACCGCAGATTCCCCCCAGACGTGATCGACGATGCCCTCCACCGCATCTCCTCCACTTCCCGCTCCTCCGCCCTTGAGCCCCGCTCCTCCAACCGCCACCAAGACAGAACCCCACTGGTTCTCACCTACCACCCCACCAACCTGCGCATACAACGTATTATCCGCCGCCATTTCCGCCACCTCCAAACGGACCCCACCACCAAGGATATATTTCCCTCCCTCCCCTATCAGCGTTCCGCAAGGACCACTCCCTTCGTGACTCCCTTGTCAGATCCACACCCCCCACCAACCCAACCTCCACCCCCGCACCTTCCCCTGCAACCGCAGGAAATGTAAAACTTGCGCCCACACCTCCACACTCACTTCCCTCCAAGGCCCCAAGGGATCCTTCCATATCCGCCACAAGTTCACCTGTACCTCCACACACATCATCTATTGCATCCGCTGCACCCGATGTGGCCTCCTCTATATTGGTGAGACAGGCCGCTTACTTGCGGAACGCTTCAGAGAACACCTCTGGGCCGCCCGAACCAACCAACCCAATCACCCCGTGGCTCAACACTATAACTCCCCCTCCCACTCCACCGAGGACATGCAGCTCCTTGGACTCCTCCACCGGCAGAACACAACTACACGACGGCTGGAGGAGGAGCGCCTCATCTTCCGCCTGGGAACCCTCCAACCACAAGGTATGAATTCAGATTTCTCCAGCTTCCTCATTTCCCCTCCCCCCACCTTGTCTCAGTCGGTTCCCTCAACTCAGCACCGCCCTCCTAACCTGCAATCCTCTTCCTGACCTCTCCGCCCCCACCCCACTCCGGCCTATCACCCTCACCTTGACCTCCTTCCACCTATCCCACCTCCATCGCCCCTCCCCCTAGTCCCTCCTCCCTACCTTTTATCTCAGCCGGCTTGGCTCTCTCTCTCTTATTCCTGATGAAGGGCTTATGCTCGAAACGTCGAATTCTCTATTCCTGAGATGCTGCCTAACCTGCTGTGCTTTGACCAGCAACACATTTGCAGCTGTGATCTCCAGCATCTGCAGACCTCATTTTTTACTCTTACAATTAGTGAGTAAAGCATTGTAAAGGTTTTCTCCAACCTGGTTCTGATCATAAGTCATTCTGTTTGAGAGTGTAGTTACCGCGTTCTGATCCCTTCCACGAAAAACTGTCCCGCATTTGCATTCCTTGCGCAGGCGGACCGGTTCAAAGACAGGGAAGAAGCTGATGCGCTGGTGCTACTGATCAGCGCACCACTGATTCCTGAACTAGTCTGTCTGTCAAATGTAAACCAAAGTCGTCTCTGCAAGGCCTCATTTGGAAACTCTATGTCGTTATTCAACGTGCGAGAATTGGCAGCAGAGGTGCTGAATCATGGTTTGGATCAGTTCGCACGTTAGTGACTCATTCAATCAGCAACAGCAATGAAAGAAATTGCACTCCCAGAGGAACCTCTGGACTTGTGATTTCATAGCGTCGCTAGTATTAAGGTGAGCCCCGAGGTCTAAGCCATGTTGGAAATGAAACGGAGGAATTGACAGAGAGGCTGCAGAATAACATCGCAACCTTTTGGTTTTCTTTAAATCACTGACGAGCAGGAAACTGTAAACGGGCAGGGCGAGTGGGAAAGTGAGGCAGTTGCAGCTCTGGTGAAACTCCTTCTTTGTAAGTCACTCAGCACCAAGAGACGTGAAGGTGACTCATGCCTGAGAACTCTTCACATCGAGAACAAAAAGCAATCAAGTGCAGTTAGCACCTCTCCCGGAATTGGGGTGGGGTGAGATAATTACCTTTTGACTTCAGTTACTATGTTCAGAAACTGCCTTTTAAATTGAGGTGAACAGAAACTGCATTTCTAATGAGCACCATGGAATTTAGCAAGATTTATTGAGTCGCTTCTCGTCGCTTTCCACACAGGTTTCCAAGTCAGTCGGTATCGATGTGGCTCATGTCCAGGTGTGAATATCCCTGCAGCCAATTGCACGGTTAAGGTAAAAGGCAAGGAAAGTGGCATCTCGAACCAGCCCCGAGGTCAGAGCATCCTCACAAGGTGATCTGTCGTTCTCGGATTGTAATGCTACCTCCGGTTTTAGGGTGGAGAACATTCTTTGCAAAACAGACACAGTGACTGAAAATATAGTGCACGGTATGATGTGGAACACGGCCTGCTCAGCTTTGTGCATTTTCCCTGTAGTCCGGTGTGTTTCGTGTTCCGTGTAAACGTGAACGTTGTCCTGTTTCGAGCAATCGGTGAAATCATTCAGCAAAGCAAGAATCGAAATTGAAGTAATGTCAAGCAGCTCATGGTGATTTGACCAAATCATTACCGAACATATATTCTCACGCAGTCAAAGATACATTTCTGGCTGAAAAGAGTCTGAGAAGATAGACACAGCTTACCATTGATTTTTGTCTGGATTGATGGGCTTTCATTATCTGCTGCGAAATAGACATTGTAGCCGGGCACATACCAGCTGCTGTGCGAGTCGGACAGGGACCATGGAACCCTTTTCATGTGACTTTGCATGTGTGGTTATGCAGGAGCACAATTCGAAATGCAAGAAAATGGACGCTCAGGCTGTCTGGTAGTGTGGCCGAGCGGTCTAAGGCGCTGGATCCAGGTTCCAGTCCTGAAAGGGGCGTGGGTTCGAATCCCACCACTGCCATTTCAGCTGATCAACTCCACTACTCGAATGCTGCTTCGATCCCCGCTGCGTTGATCTTCTCGGAGAATTAACTGTGGACAGGTGCCGAGTATTGTCAGGTCTCTCAGCTGCCATGATGTTATTCGCCTCGCCTGCAGAAAATCGCAAGCAGCTCAGCGATTGGTTAATGTTCCAGGCAAGTTGAGGTTTTACTGGAACCGAATGGAGACTGTTATTTCATCGCTGTTGTGAAACAAAGTCCGGCGGTGAGTCGATTCATCGTTATTTGGCTTTCTGGCGAATGGGAAAATCTTTCCAATGCATATGTTATTGAATTTCTCCCATTTCCTGCATTTCCGTCCTGGAGACACCGGAAGGGAAAGGTAATCTAATCGAGACTGTGATTGGTGAAATTCACTTTTTTATGGCCCATACTTATTATATTCTTTCTTTCTCTCTTTTCAGCATTGTCTGGGAAGTGGTGGTGCACTAAGGCTGCAGTATGTTTGAAAGAGTAGTTTGGAATTGCCCTGTTGTTAGTTGTGAGATTACTTTATGCCTCATGCCCTCGGACTGTCTCACATTTAGCATTCATGCTTCGCTGTGTCTGAACATGCATTAGGTATGCCAGTTTTGTTTGTGTTCCGTGTTAAATGCTTTCTGTTTGCGATTCGGTCAATACATTACGAGTTAACAGGGGTTCTGAGGTAACTTGCAGCAGCAAAAATCCTCAACTGAGGATCTGGGAAAGTTTCACGAAGCATGGTCAGTCGGAGCAAAAGTAAGGAAGTCGTTCGTTTCTGCAGTGTTTCACAATACTACCTTTCCCGTGAGCAGTCGAACAGACTAAATGATTGTGCTACAGACTGCGACGACAAGCTCCGCTGAAAAGTAATCCTTTAAAACCGGTGTAAGCAACGCAAGGTTATTGGGGTACACCGCGTGGAAACAGAGACTTCGGTGTATCTCATCCATGCTCACCACATCACCAAAATTAAACAAGTCCCGTTCCACAGCATTTCTCCTCAATCCCTCTAAACCCATCCTATCCAGAAACTCATCCGATTACCATTGCAATTTTCTGAGTGCAATAGCCTCCTCCACTCCCTCTGGTAGCTCATTCCATACACCCACAACCTTGTGAGTGGAAAATGTGCGTCGGGGTCCTTTGTCAATTTCAGACCACTCACCTTAAACCTATGCTCTCGAGTTTCCAACTCACCCTAGCTTGTGTAAAACACGTAAATACTCAGTTTACAACCCTTCCATAAAACCATGTCGCAGCCGTTATGCTGCCGGGAAAGTTGTCCCAGCTTATTCCACTTCACACTCCAGTCCAAACATTGACGACATCCTTGTCTATATTTTGTCACTAATTTCAGTCTATATTTTTTGACTTTTTCAAGATGTCAATTTCCCTGGATAACAACGAGCTATTGGAAAAAGAAAGGTGAAACGTAGAATGGCTTCAACTTTCAGTGCTGGATGCCACAGAGCCGCAACGCGCTCGGCTGAAGCTCGTTTCTGTAGTGTAGTGGTCATCACGTTCGCCTCACACGCGAAAAGTCCCCAGTTCGAAACTGGGCAGAAACTGCTTTGTTCTTCAATTGCAGCCTTTTACACGGACAAGAACGGAGCTTTCTTGCTTGCTCTCGCATCTGCGAAAATGCTCGAACAAATCTGCTCTCTTTGTGAAATGTGATGCACTTCCATTTAATTAGTGAGCAAAGCATTGTAAAGGCTTGTTCTGATCAGAACCATTGTAAAACCTGGTTCTGATCATAAGTCATTCTGTTTGAGAGTGTAGTTACCGCGTTCTGATCCCTTCCACGAAAAACTGTCCCGCATTTGCATTCCTTGCGCAGGCGGACCGGTTCAAAGACAGGGAAGAAGCTGATGCGCTGGTGCTACTGATCAGCGCACCACTGATTCCTGAACTAGTCTGTCTGTCAAATGTAAACCAAAGTCGTCTCTGCAAGGCCTCATTTGGAAACTCTCTGTCGTTATTCAACGTGCGAGAATTGGCAGCAGAGGTGCTGAATCATGGTTTGGATCAGTTCGCACGTTAGTGACTCATTCAATCAGCAACAGCAATGAAAGAAATTGCACTCCCAGAGGAACCTCTGGACTTGTGGTTTCATAGCGTCGCTAGTATTAAGGTGAGCCCCGAGATCTAAGCCATGTTGGAACTGAAACGGAGGAATTGACAGAGAGGCTGCAGAATAACATCGCAACCTTTTGGTTTTCTTTAAATCACTGACGAGCAGGAAACTGTAAACGGGCAGGGCGAGTGGGAAAGTGAGGCAGTTGCAGCTCTGGTGAAACTCCTTCTTTGTAAGTCACTCAGCACCAAGAGACGTGAAGGTGACTCATGCCTGAGAACTCTTCACATCGAGAACAAAAAGCAATCAAGTGCAGTTAGCACCTCTCCCGGAATTGGGGTGGGGTGAGATAATTACCTTTTGACTTCAGTTACTATGTTCAGAAACTGCCTTTTAAATTGAGGTGAACAGAAACTGCATTTCTAATGAGCACCATGGAATTTAGCAAGATTTATTGAGTCGCTTCTCGTCGCTTTCCACACAGGTTTCCAAGTCAGTCGGTATCGATGTGGCTCATGTCCAGGTGTGAATATCCCTGCAGCCAATTGCACGGTTAAGGTAAAAGGCAAGGAAAGTGGCATCTCGAACCAGCCCCGAGGTCATAGCATCCTCACAAGGTGATCTGTCGTTCTCGGATTGTAATGCTACCTCCGGTTTTAGGGTGGAGAACATTCTTTGCAAAACAGACACAGTGACTGAAAATATAGTGCACGGTATGATGTGGAACACGGCCTGCTCAGCTTTGTGCATTTTCCCTGTAGTCCGGTGTGTTTCGTGTTCCGTGTAAACGTGAACGTTGTCCTGTTTCGAGCAATCGGTGAAATCATTCAGCAAAGCAAGAATCGAAATTGAAGTAATGTCAAGCAGCTCATGGTGATTTGACCAAATCATTACCGAACATATATTCTCACGCAGTCAAAGATACATTTCTGGCTGAAAAGAGTCTGAGAAGATAGACACAGCTTACCATTGATTTTTGTCTGGATTGATGGGCTTTCATTATCTGCTGCGAAATAGACATTGTAGCCGGGCACATACCAGCTGCTGTGCGAGTCGGACAGGGACCATGGAACCCTTTTCATGTGACTTTGCATGTGTGGTTATGCAGGAGCACAATTCGAAATGCAAGAAAATGGACGCTCAGGCTGTCTGGTAGTGTGGCCGAGCGGTCTAAGGCGCTGGATCCAGGTTCCAGTCCTGAAAGGGGCGTGGGTTCGAATCCCACCACTGCCATTTCAGCTGATCAACTCCACTACTCGAATGCTGCTTCGATCCCCGCTGCATTGATCTTCTCGGAGAATTAACTGTGGACAGGTGCCGAGTATTGTCAGGTCTCTCAGCTGCCATGATGTTATTCGCCTCGCCTGCAGAAAATCGCAAGCAGCTCAGCGATTGGTTAATGTTCCAGGCAAGTTGAGGTTTTACTGGAACCGAATGGAGACTGTTATTTCATCGCTGTTGTGAAACAAAGTCCGGCGGTGAGTCGATTCATCGTTATTTGGCTTTCTGGCGAATGGGAAAATCTTTCCAATGCATATGTTATTGAATTTCTCCCATTTCCTGCATTTCCGTCCTGGAGACACCGGAAGGGAAAGGTAATCTAATCGAGACTGTGATTGGTGAAATTCACTTTTTTATGGCCCATACTTATTATATTCTTTCTTTCTCTCTTTTCAGCATTGTCTGGGAAGTGGTGGTGCACTAAGGCTGCAGTATGTTTGAAAGAGTAGTTTGGAATTGCCCTGTTGTTAGTTGTGAGATTACTTTATGCCTCATGCCCTCGGACTGTCTCACATTTAGCATTCATGCTTCGCTGTGTCTGAACATGCATTAGGTATGCCAGTTTTGTTTGTGTTCCGTGTTAAATGCTTTCTGTTTGCGATTCGGTCAATACATTACGAGTTAACAGGGGTTCTGAGGTAACTTGCAGCAGCAAAAATCCTCAACTGAGGATCTGGGAAAGTTTCACGAAGCATGGTCAGTCGGAGCAAAAGTAAGGAAGTCGTTCGTTTCTGCAGTGTTTCACAATACTACCTTTCCCGTGAGCAGTCGAACAGACTAAATGATTGTGCTACAGACTGCGACGACAAGCTCCGCTGAAAAGTAATCCTTTAAAACCGGTGTAAGCAACGCAAGGTTATTGGGGTACACCGCGTGGAAACAGAGACTTCGGTGTATCTCATCCATGCTCACCACATCACCAAAATTAAACAAGTCCCGTTCCACAGCATTTCTCCTCAATCCCTCTAAACCCATCCTATCCAGAAACTCATCCGATTACCATTGCAATTTTCTGAGTGCAATAGCCTCCTCCACTCCCTCTGGTAGCTCATTCCATACACCCACAACCTTGTGAGTGGAAAATGTGCGTCGGGGTCCTTTGTCAATTTCAGACCACTCACCTTAAACCTATGCTCTCGAGTTTCCAACTCACCCTAGCTTGTGTAAAACACGTAAATACTCAGTTTACAACCCTTCCATAAAACCATGTCGCAGCCGTTATGCTGCCGGGAAAGTTGTCCCAGCTTATTCCACTTCACACTCCAGTCCAAACATTGACGACATCCTTGTCTATATTTTGTCACTAATTTCAGTCTATATTTTTTGACTTTTTCAAGATGTCAATTTCCCTGGATAACAACGAGCTATTGGAAAAAGAAAGGTGAAACGTAGAATGGCTTCAACTTTCAGTGCTGGATGCCACAGAGCCGCAACGCGCTCGGCTGAAGCTCGTTTCTGTAGTGTAGTGGTCATCACGTTCGCCTCACACGCGAAAGGTCCCCAGTTCGAAGCTGGGCAGAAACTGCTTTGTTCTTCAATTGCAGCCTTTTACACGGACAAGAACGGAGCTTTCTTGCTTGCTCTCGCATCTGCGAAAATGCTCGAACAAATCTGCTCTCTTTGTGAAATGTGATGCACTTCCATTTAATTAGTGAGCAAAGCATTGTAAAGGCTTGTTCTGATCAGAACCATTGTAAAACCTGGTTCTGATCATAAGTCATTCTGTTTGAGAGTGTAGTTACCGCGTTCTGATCCCTTCCACGAAAAACTGTCCCGCATTTGCATTCCTTGCGCAGGCGGACCGGTTCAAAGACAGGGAAGAAGCTGATGCGCTGGTGCTACTGATCAGCGCACCACTGATTCCTGAACTAGTCTGTCTGTCAAATGTAAACCAAAGTCGTCTCTGCAAGGCCTCATTTGGAAACTCTCTGTCGTTATTCAACGTGCGAGAATTGGCAGCAGAGGTGCTGAATCATGGTTTGGATCAGTTCGCACGTTAGTGACTCATTCAATCAGCAACAGCAATGAAAGAAATTGCACTCCCAGAGGAACCTCTGGACTTGTGGTTTCATAGCGTCGCTAGTATTAAGGTGAGCCCCGAGATCTAAGCCATGTTGGAACTGAAACGGAGGAATTGACAGAGAGGCTGCAGAATAACATCGCAACCTTTTGGTTTTCTTTAAATCACTGACGAGCAGGAAACTGTAAACGGGCAGGGCGAGTGGGAAAGTGAGGCAGTTGCAGCTCTGGTGAAACTCCTTCTTTGTAAGTCACTCAGCACCAAGAGACGTGAAGGTGACTCATGCCTGAGAACTCTTCACATCGAGAACAAAAAGCAATCAAGTGCAGTTAGCACCTCTCCCGGAATTGGGGTGGGGTGAGATAATTACCTTTTGACTTCAGTTACTATGTTCAGAAACTGCCTTTTAAATTGAGGTGAACAGAAACTGCATTTCTAATGAGCACCATGGAATTTAGCAAGATTTATTGAGTCGCTTCTCGTCGCTTCCCACACAGGTTTCCAAGTCAGTCGGTATCGATGTGGCTCATGTCCAGGTGTGAATATCCCTGCAGCCAATTGCACGGTTAAGGTAAAAGGCAAGGAAAGTGGCATCTCGAACCAGCCCCGAGGTCATAGCATCCTCACAAGGTGATCTGTCGTTCTCGGATTGTAATGCTACCTCCGGTTTTAGGGTGGAGAACATTCTTTGCAAAACAGACACAGTGACTGAAAATATAGTGCACGGTATGATGTGGAACACGGCCTGCTCAGCTTTGTGCATTTTCCCTGTAGTCCGGTGTGTTTCGTGTTCCGTGTAAACGTGAACGTTGTCCTGTTTCGAGCAATCGGTGAAATCATTCAGCAAAGCAAGAATCGAAATTGAAGTAATGTCAAGCAGCTCATGGTGATTTGACCAAATCATTACCGAACATATATTCTCACGCAGTCAAAGATACATTTCTGGCTGAAAAGAGTCTGAGAAGATAGACACAGCTTACCATTGATTTTTGTCTGGATTGATGGGCTTTCATTATCTGCTGCGAAATAGACATTGTAGCCGGGCACATACCAGCTGCTGTGCGAGTCGGACAGGGACCATGGAACCCTTTTCATGTGACTTTGCATGTGTGGTTATGCAGGAGCACAATTCGAAATGCAAGAAAATGGACGCTCAGGCTGTCTGGTAGTGTGGCCGAGCGGTCTAAGGCGCTGGATCCAGGTTCCAGTCCTGAAAGGGGCGTGGGTTCGAATCCCACCACTGCCATTTCAGCTGATCAACTCCACTGCTCGAATGCGGCTTCGATCTTCTCGGAGAATTAACTGTGGACAGGTGCCGAGTATTGTCAGGTCTCTCAGCTGCCATGATGTTATTCGCCTCCCCTGCAGAAAATCGCAAGCAGCTCAGCGATTGGTTAATGTTCCAGGCAAGTTGAGGTTTTACTGGAACCGAATGGAGACTGTTATTTCATCGCTGTTGTGAAACAAAGTCCGGCGGTGAGTCGATTCATCGTTATTTGGCTTTCTGGCGAATGGGAAAATCTTTCCAATGCATATGTTATTGAATTTCTCCCATTTCCTGCATTTCCGTCCTGGAGACACCGGAAGGGAAAGGTAATCTAATCGAGACTGTGATTGGTGAAATTCACTTTTTTATGGCCCATACTTATTATATTCTTTCTTTCTCTCTTTTCAGCATTGTCTGGGAAGTGGTGGTGCACTAAGTCTGCAGTATGTTTGAAAGAGTAGTTTGGAATTGCCCTGTTGTTAGTTGTGAGATTACTTTATGCCTCATGCCCTCGGACTGTCTCACATTTAGCATTCATGCTTCGCTGTGTCTGAACATGCATTAGGTATGCCAGTTTTGTTTGTGTTCCGTGTTAAATGCTTTCTGTTTGCGATTCGGTCAATACATTACGAGTTAACAGGGGTTCTGAGGTAACTTGCAGCAGCAAAAATCCTCAACTGAGGATCTGGGAAAGTTTCACGAAGCATGGTCAGTCGGAGCAAAAGTAAGGAAGTCGTTCGTTTCTGCAGTGTTTCACAATACTACCTTTCCCGTGAGCAGTCGAACAGACTAAATGATTGTGCTACAGACTGCGACGACAAGCTCCGCTGAAAAGTAATCCTTTAAAACCGGTGTAAGCAACGCAAGGTTATTGGGGTACACCGCGTGGAAACAGAGACTTCGGTGTATCTCATCCATGCTCACCACATCACCAAAATTAAACAAGTCCCGTTCCACAGCATTTCTCCTCAATCCCTCTAAACCCATCCTATCCAGAAACTCATCCGATTACCATTGCAATTTTCTGAGTGCAATAGCCTCCTCCACTC
Source organism: Hemiscyllium ocellatum (assembly GCF_020745735.1). Taxonomy (NCBI): domain Eukaryota; kingdom Metazoa; phylum Chordata; class Chondrichthyes; order Orectolobiformes; family Hemiscylliidae; genus Hemiscyllium; species Hemiscyllium ocellatum. Next base: position 54,501 of record NW_026868355.1, read on the forward strand.
CCTCTGGTAGCTCATTCCATACACCCACAACCTTGTGAGTGGAAAATGTGCGTCGGGGTCCTTTGTCAATTTCAGACCACTCACCTTAAACCTATGCTCTCGAGTTTCCAACTCACCCTAGCTTGTGTAAAACACGTAAATACTCAGTTTACAACCCTTCCATAAAACCATGTCGCAGCCGTTATGCTGCCGGGAAAGTTGTCCCAGCTTATTCCACTTCACACTCCAGTCCAAACATTGACGACATCCTTGTCTATATTTTGTCACTAATTTCAGTCTATATTTTTTGACTTTTTCAAGATGTCAATTTCCCTGGATAACAACGAGCTATTGGAAAAAGAAAGGTGAAACGTAGAATGGCTTCAACTTTCAGTGCTGGATGCCACAGAGCCGCAACGCGCTCGGCTGAAGCTCGTTTCTGTAGTGTAGTGGTCATCACGTTCGCCTCACACGCGAAAGGTCCCCAGTTCGAAGCTGGGCAGAAACTGCTTTGTTCTTCAATTGCAGCCTTTTACACGGACAAGAACGGAGCTTTCTTGCTTGCTCTCCCATCTGCGAAAATGCTCGAACAAATCTGCTCTCTTTGTGAAATGTGATGCACTTCCATTTAATTAGTGAGCAAAGCATTGTAAAGGCTTGTTCTGATCAGAACCATTGTAAAACCTGGTTCTGATCATAAGTCATTCTGTTTGAGAGTGTAGTTACCGCGTTCTGATCCCTTCCACGAAAAACTGTCCCGCATTTGCATTCCTTGCGCAGGCGGACCGGTTCAAAGACAGGGAAGAAGCTGATGCGCTGGTGCTACTGATCAGCGCACCACTGATTCCTGAACTAGTCTGTCTGTCAAATGTAAACCAAAGTCGTCTCTGCAAGGCCTCATTTGGAAACTCTCTGTCGTTATTCAACGTGCGAGAATTGGCAGCAGAGGTGCTGAATCATGGTTTGGATCAGTTCGCACGTTAGTGACTCATTCAATCAGCAACAGCAATGAAAGAAATTGCACTCCCAGAGGAACCTCTGGACTTGTGGTTTCATAGCGTCGCTAGTATTAAGGTGAGCCCCGAGATCTAAGCCATGTTGGAACTGAAACGGAGGAATTGACAGAGAGGCTGCAGAATAACATCGCAACCTTTTGGTTTTCTTTAAATCACTGACGAGCAGGAAACTGTAAACGGGCAGGGCGAGTGGGAAAGTGAGGCAGTTGCAGCTCTGGTGAAACTCCTTCTTTGTAAGTCACTCAGCACCAAGAGACGTGAAGGTGACTCATGCCTGAGAACTCTTCACATCGAGAACAAAAAGCAATCAAGTGCAGTTAGCACCTCTCCCGGAATTGGGGTGGGGTGAGATAATTACCTTTTGACTTCAGTTACTATGTTCAGAAACTGCCTTTTAAATTGAGGTGAACAGAAACTGCATTTCTAATGAGCACCATGGAATTTAGCAAGATTTATTGAGTCGCTTCTCGTCGCTTCCCACACAGGTTTCCAAGTCAGTCGGTATCGATGTGGCTCATGTCCAGGTGTGAATATCCCTGCAGCCAATTGCACGGTTAAGGTAAAAGGCAAGGAAAGTGGCATCTCGAACCAGCCCCGAGGTCATAGCATCCTCACAAGGTGATCTGTCGTTCTCGGATTGTAATGCTACCTCCGGTTTTAGGGTGGAGAACATTCTTTGCAAAACAGACACAGTGACTGAAAATATAGTGCACGGTATGATGTGGAACACGGCCTGCTCAGCTTTGTGCATTTTCCCTGTAGTCCGGTGTGTTTCGTGTTCCGTGTAAACGTGAACGTTGTCCTGTTTCGAGCAATCGGTGAAATCATTCAGCAAAGCAAGAATCGAAATTGAAGTAATGTCAAGCAGCTCATGGTGATTTGACCAAATCATTACCGAACATATATTCTCACGCAGTCAAAGATACATTTCTGGCTGAAAAGAGTCTGAGAAGATAGACACAGCTTACCATTGATTTTTGTCTGGATTGATGGGCTTTCATTATCTGCTGCGAAATAGACATTGTAGCCGGGCACATACCAGCTGCTGTGCGAGTCGGACAGGGACCATGGAACCCTTTTCATGTGACTTTGCATGTGTGGTTATGCAGGAGCACAATTCGAAATGCAAGAAAATGGACGCTCAGGCTGTCTGGTAGTGTGGCCGAGCGGTCTAAGGCGCTGGATCCAGGTTCCAGTCCTGAAAGGGGCGTGGGTTCGAATCCCACCACTGCCATTTCAGCTGATCAACTCCACTACTCGAATGCTGCTTCGATCCCCGCTGCATTGATCTTCTCGGAGAATTAACTGTGGACAGGTGCCGAGTATTGTCAGGTCTCTCAGCTGCCATGATGTTATTCGCCTCGCCTGCAGAAAATCGCAAGCAGCTCAGCGATTGGTTAATGTTCCAGGCAAGTTGAGGTTTTACTGGAACCGAATGGAGACTGTTATTTCATCGCTGTTGTGAAACAAAGTCCGGCGGTGAGTCGATTCATCGTTATTTGGCTTTCTGGCGAATGGGAAAATCTTTCCAATGCATATGTTATTGAATTTCTCCCATTTCCTGCATTTCCGTCCTGGAGACACCGGAAGGGAAAGGTAATCTAATCGAGACTGTGATTGGTGAAATTCACTTTTTTATGGCCCATACTTATTATATTCTTTCTTTCTCTCTTTTCAGCATTGTCTGGGAAGTGGTGGTGCACTAAGGCTGCAGTATGTTTGAAAGAGTAGTTTGGAATTGCCCTGTTGTTAGTTGTGAGATTACTTTATGCCTCATGCCCTCGGACTGTCTCACATTTAGCATTCATGCTTCGCTGTGTCTGAACATGCATTAGGTATGCCAGTTTTGTTTGTGTTCCGTGTTAAATGCTTTCTGTTTGCGATTCGGTCAATACATTACGAGTTAACAGGGGTTCTGAGGTAACTTGCAGCAGCAAAAATCCTCAACTGAGGATCTGGGAAAGTTTCACGAAGCATGGTCAGTCGGAGCAAAAGTAAGGAAGTCGTTCGTTTCTGCAGTGTTTCACAATACTACCTTTCCCGTGAGCAGTCGAACAGACTAAATGATTGTGCTACAGACTGCGACGACAAGCTCCGCTGAAAAGTAATCCTTTAAAACCGGTGTAAGCAACGCAAGGTTATTGGGGTACACCGCGTGGAAACAGAGACTTCGGTGTATCTCATCCATGCTCACCACATCACCAAAATTAAACAAGTCCCGTTCCACAGCATTTCTCCTCAATCCCTCTAAACCCATCCTATCCAGAAACTCATCCGATTACCATTGCAATTTTCTGAGTGCAATAGCCTCCTCCACTCCCTCTGGTAGCTCATTCCATACACCCACAACCTTGTGAGTGGAAAATGTGCGTCGGGGTCCTTTGTCAATTTCAGACCACTCACCTTAAACCTATGCTCTCGAGTTTCCAACTCACCCTAGCTTGTGTAAAACACGTAAATACTCAGTTTACAACCCTTCCATAAAACCATGTCGCAGCCGTTATGCTGCCGGGAAAGTTGTCCCAGCTTATTCCACTTCACACTCCAGTCCAAACATTGACGACATCCTTGTCTATATTTTGTCACTAATTTCAGTCTATATTTTTTGACTTTTTCAAGATGTCAATTTCCCTGGATAACAACGAGCTATTGGAAAAAGAAAGGTGAAACGTAGAATGGCTTCAACTTTCAGTGCTGGATGCCACAGAGCCGCAACGCGCTCGGCTGAAGCTCGTTTCTGTAGTGTAGTGGTCATCACGTTCGCCTCACACGCGAAAGGTCCCCAGTTCGAAACTGGGCAGAAACTGCTTTGTTCTTCAATTGCAGCCTTTTACACGGACAAGAACGGAGCTTTCTTGCTTGCTCTCGCATCTGCGAAAATGCTCGAACAAATCTGCTCTCTTTGTGAAATGTGATGCACTTCCATTTAATTAGTGAGCAAAGCATTGTAAAGGCTTGTTCTGATCAGAACCATTGTAAAACCTGGTTCTGATCATAAGTCATTCTGTTTGAGAGTGTAGTTACCGCGTTCTGATCCCTTCCACGAAAAACTGTCCCGCATTTGCATTCCTTGCGCAGGCGGACCGGTTCAAAGACAGGGAAGAAGCTGATGCGCTGGTGCTACTGATCAGCGCACCACTGATTCCTGAACTAGTCTGTCTGTCAAATGTAAACCAAAGTCGTCTCTGCAAGGCCTCATTTGGAAACTCTCTGTCGTTATTCAACGTGCGAGAATTGGCAGCAGAGGTGCTGAATCATGGTTTGGATCAGTTCGCACGTTAGTGACTCATTCAATCAGCAACAGCAATGAAAGAAATTGCACTCCCAGAGGAACCTCTGGACTTGTGGTCTCATAGCGTCGCTAGTATTAAGGTGAGCCCCGAGATCTAAGCCATGTTGGAACTGAAACGGAGGAATTGACAGAGAGGCTGCAGAATAACATCGCAACCTTTTGGTTTTCTTTAAATCACTGACGAGCAGGAAACTGTAAACGGGCAGGGCGAGTGGGAAAGTGAGGCAGTTGCAGCTCTGGTGAAACTCCTTCTTTGTAAGTCACTCAGCACCAAGAGACGTGAAGGTGACTCATGCCTGAGAACTCTTCACATCGAGAACAAAAAGCAATCAAGTGCAGTTAGCACCTCTCCCGGAATTGGGGTGGGGTGAGATAATTACCTTTTGACTTCAGTTACTATGTTCAGAAACTGCCTTTTAAATTGAGGTGAACAGAAACTGCATTTCTAATGAGCACCATGGAATTTAGCAAGATTTATTGAGTCGCTTCTCGTCGCTTCCCACACAGGTTTCCAAGTCAGTCGGTATCGATGTGGCTCATGTCCAGGTGTGAATATCCCTGCAGCCAATTGCACGGTTAAGGTAAAAGGCAAGGAAAGTGGCATCTCGAACCAGCCCCGAGGTCAGAGCATCCTCACAAGGTGATCTGTCGTTCTCGGATTGTAATGCTACCTCCGGTTTTAGGGTGGAGAACATTCTTTGCAAAACAGACACAGTGACTGAAACTATGCTGCACGGTATAATGTGGAACACGGCCTGCTCAGCTTTGTGCATTTTCCCTGTAGTCCGGTGTGTTTCATGTTCCGTGTAAACGTGAAAGTTGTCCTGTTTCGAGCAATCATTGAGCAAAGCAAGAATCGAAATTGAAGTAATGTCAAGCAGCTCATGGTGATTTGACCAAATCGTAAGCGAACGTATACTCTCACGCACTCACAGAAACATTTGTAGCTGAAAAGAGTCTGAGTAGGTAGACTCAGCTTACCATTGATTTTTGTCTGGATTGAGGGGCTCCTTCTTTGTGTTTCACTCAGCAACCAGAGACATGAAGGTGACTCTGGCAGAGAGCTCTTCACATCGAGAACAAAGAGCACTCAAGGGCAGTTAGCACCTCTTTGACATCTTCTGGGGTGGGGTGGGGCAATCACCTTTTGACTTCTGGTAATATCCTCAAAAACTGAAAGTTGTCCTGTTTCGAGCAGAAGACGAAATCATTTACCAAAGCAACAATCCAAATACCAGCAATATCATGCAGCTCATGGTTACTTTGCCCAATCATATCCGAATATACAGTCTCTCATACAGACATTACATTTGTGGCTTTAGCAAATCTCAGAAGCTTGATTCCAGCTATCAAATGATTTTTGGCTGGATTGAATGTTTGTTGCGAGATTGATATTGTAGTTGGTCATATCCCTGCAGCTGTGCCAGCAGGAGAGGGATCACAGAACTGTTTCCCTGTGACTTTGCTTCTAATGTTTCACAGGAGCACCATGGAAGGTGTAAGACAATACACTGCAGCTGTGGCTGGTTTCGTGGCCAAGTGACCGAAGGAACTGCTTTCTCACTACAAACTCTCAGGTGGCTCGAGTTCAGATCCAACCGCTGCCCTTTGTGGGTGTGCTGTTTGTTTTACTGCAGCCTGTTAAATGCTGCTGTGTTTAAATTCCAACACAACCATGTGGTTTTGCTTTTGGAAATGTACCTCTGATTTGGGAGAGTGCACACTCTCTATCCTGTCAGTGTTTATGCTGTTATGATCACGTTTGCGTCCCACATGAAATGTCCCCGTCCTCAAGCGGTTCTACTGCTGCATCATGTTCCGGCCAAGTTGTGTTATTCACTGTTTTCACTGAAACAGAACGGAGATTGGTATTGCATCGCTGTCGTGAAACAAAATCCTGCAGTGACTTTACTTCCCATTATTTGGTGTTCCGGCGAATGGGAAAATAATTCCACTACATTGTGATGTCATATGGTCTTAAATTTCTTTTATTTCCTTCCCTTCTGCCCTGGAGATGGAGGAAGCAGGCACTGCCGCATTGTTGATCGGATGGGCAAATTAATCTAAACGAGACTGTGTTTGGGAATCTCTTAACTTTTCATGGTCCGTTCATGTTCAGTTCTTTCTTTTCCCTCATTTCGGAGCTTTCCGGGAGGTGGCGGTGCACCAAGTTTCCAATACATTTTGGGAGTGCAGTTTGGAATTCCGCTGAAGGATCTGGGAGCTGTTTATGGCTGATTGCCCTCGCACTGTCCCCAGAACAGCATTCATGCTTCAATGTCTCTTAAAATGCATTTTAAACAAACTCCCATTTCCCAGCATCTGGCCCCTATCCCACTAAACCTTTCCTATCCAGAAGCTCAGCCGGTTGCCTTTGAAATCTTCTGAGTGTACGAGCCTCCTCCACTTCCTCTGGTAGCTGATTCCATACCCGCACAACCTTCTGTGTGGGAAAGGTGCCTCATTCCGTTTTATATTTTACCCGTCTCACCTTAAACCTATGCTCTCCAGTTTTTAACTCGCCCCATATTGCAGAGATCAATAACTCAAATTTTTCTGTTGACAAACCTTCCTTAAGGCCATGCCCGACGATGAAGGGTAAGACGTCCCAGCATGTTCAGGCTCGCCCGACATTCCAAACTGTGCACCCCTGACACCATCTTTGTTTATATTTTGTGAGCAATTTCACGTGATTTTCTTATTTTTTTTTAATGATGCCAGTTACGCTGGAGAATAACCAGCTCCTGGAAACAGAAAGATGAAGCGTTGAACGGCTGTAAAGTTTAGTGCTGGCCCACTCTGAACACCAGCTGCTCGCGGGGATGTTGCCTGTAGTGTAGTGGCTGTTAGAGTCACCTCATACACGAAAACTCCTCACTTCAAAATCGGGCAAGAATAGCCTTATTCCCGATGGCAGCCTTTCAGACTGACATGAGCAGAGTTTTATAATTTGCTGTTCACGTCAGCAAACCTGGCTTTGAATTTGCTCGCTCATACATGTTTGCGTGATGAAACGGAATACAATCCCATTTCATTTCTGTGTGAAACATTGTCACAGTGGTCGCCAAACTGGTTTTGAATATGGACAGATGTGTACAGCACTGATGGCCATTCTGTGTCACAGTGGAGTTCCTGGACTCTGATCCTTCCACTAAAAACAGAACCACATTTGCTTTCCTTGGGCAGGTGGCCTGGTTCAAAGCCAAGGAGCAAAGGTTCCCAGCAAAATTCCTCAACTGAGAACCTGGGCATGTTTCATGGGGAATGGTCAGTGGGAGTAACATTGTGGAACGACCCGGTACTGCAGTAAACTTCTAGACACTAAATTCAAGAGCGATTGGATTTTAGTATTCTGAGGCACAATTTAAATTAATTGGTAAAATTGGAATTCTTTCTTAATTAGCAAACAAAACTGACTTGTTTCACAGCCAACCGTTACATCTTTCCAATTTTCTAGTCCACGCTGAGACTGCGAGCTGGTCATCACAGGTATTAGTTAGCGCTCAGTTCCCAACAGCATTCACTCTCATTTAAAGGTGGAGGGCACGTCTTCAACTTCATAACACTGTTCTCATCACAAAATCCTGCAGTTTGTAATCTAGGAGACGGGGTTAGCTTGCAACCGTTACCGTATTAAATGTGAAGATTTTCACACGGGAAGCACCATTCTTGAGGGGGCGGGGTGGGGGGGGTTAGTTTCTGTAAGCTGTGTCCCAGGGCTATGCAGGGAGCTGCAGTGGCCACTTTCAGTTGACAGCAGGGGTCTGGAAAGAACAATGTTTGTCCCTATTTTACTCCATGTGGAGCCAGGGAACACAGAATCATCAATGGTTTGGGCTGCAATTCCATCTTGCCATGGATTTTCCGGTTTAAATGGAGCTAGGGTAGTATTCCCATAGTCTGATCTGGAACAACCAAAGCTCCATACCTGGATGTTGTCAAACTTCCAAACTTTATCTTTCAGCCCGCTGCTGACCATTGGAGTCATACAGCCTGTCACCAACCAGGCGTGCCGATTTCCCTAAAGCAGGAAGGTTAGCGGGGATCTGAAGGGCGGTGGAATAACTGGAGCTTTCACTGTTTTCAGAGTCTGTCACCAATTTTCCTGCTTTCATTACCAAAAGTGTCAGAGAGCTTAAGGGGTCTGCAAACACCCAGAGGGAAAGGAACTGGAAATTAGAAGATACCCAGACCGTTCAAAATGACTGCCTGAGCTACATCACTATGACTCTGGTACTGGGATAATTCAAGCACACGGCTTGACAGAATCTGAAAATTAAATACAGAACTTCAGGCTGTTCAGTCCAAATGCAATCCATTAAGATACAGTGGATATTGAATCCCTTCTATGTAACCGCTTCATCAAATCCTCCCTGTCAATCTATCCACAATCTTAATTTTTGTATCTCGTTGTCCATTTCCCCCAGCTAATGTGAACATCTTGTTTTCATCTTCCTTACCTATAACAATAATAAGCCAATAAGCTTTGTCACATCTTGCTTCAACTCCAGTTGCTCCATTGCATCATAAGTCACTCCTGAAACTTTCTTGTAAATGAATGAGCCTATCCCCTCTCTGGAACCTCCCATCCTTCGCAATGTATGATGATCTCTGTTGTGAGTATACTGATCACCCTCGACTTCGAGGAGCGATAATGTGAGTTTCCGAAATTATAGAGAGGGTGCAGGAGGAACCCAATAGGACTGGCACCTTTTGGGAGAGAGAAATAATGTTCATGTTTAGAGACAATTTCTTACTTTATTTTGATTATTCTTTTCTCTCTGCCCTAATAGTGATGGATCTTGTAAGCTTCTTTCTCTGAGGACTTCAAGGAAGGATATATACACAAAAGTATCAAACTAAGGGAATTATTTGTCTGTCTGATTTCTCACATGGACCAGCATTGCCTTTATTAAACTTCTTTGAATATGTGAAGAAGATTCACAGACAGGAAACGCCAAAGAAACATTTAATCAAAATCTGACAATATCAATTGATTCATCACAAACTGGAAATAATTGACGTTTGAGTGTTGCATCCTCAGTCATTACCAATCACTGCATATAATTTCTCCATCATATCCTCCCTGACGATCTGTACCAAAGTCTTAGGTGATTGTTGGTGTATCCCATACCTGGGGGAGGTGTGTTCCAGTTAGAGGAAGTTGGGAGCTGACAGGATGAACTGGGTTGGGGAGGAGATGGGATTTGGGTGATAGACTTTGGAAGTATTTGAACCTAGCTCAGTCAGCCATTACCCTCACGCCATGCGGGCTGACCGGGGAAGTATTGATCTGTGACTGTCTCTGTCTGTCTGTGACAGCATGTGGACTGGGGGTCACTTGTTCCCTTGTTGCCTTTTCTCTCTCTCTCTCTCTTTCTCTCTCTCTCTCTCTTTCTCTTCTCTCTCCTCTCTCGTTTTCTCTCTCACACTCTCATTCTTCTGCTCTCTCTTCTCCACCCTTTCTTCACCTCTCTTCTCATCCTCCCCGCTTCTCCCTCTCTTCTCTTTCCCCTCTCTCTTCCCTCACTCTTCTCTCCCCTCTCTCCTCTTTCTCCCTCCACTCTCACTTCATCTCTCTCTCTCTCTCCCCCCCCCCCCCCCTCTCTCTCTCTCTCTCTCTCGCTCTCTCTCTCTCTCTCTCCCCTCTCTCTCTCATTAGGGTCGCATGGTGGCTCAGTAGTTACCATTGCTGCCTCACAGTGCCAGGGACCCTGTTCAAATCCTGCCCAAGGCGACTGTCTGTGTGTAGTGTGCACATTTTCCCCAGTGTCTGCATGGGTTTCCTCACCCGGTCCAATGATGTGCAGATCAGGGTGGACTGGTCATGGGAGCCCAATGAGTTAGGTGAACTGTCCAGACTGAGAACGGTCTGGGTAGGTTACTCTCCTACCCATCTTCCCACCCCTCTCTTTCCCCCAGTCTCCTATCCCCTCTCTTCTGCCACCCTGTCCTCACCTATCTTCCCAATTCTCTCCTCACTTTCCTCCCACACTTTCACCGTCCTACCCATCTGCCCTTCTGTCTTTCATCCAATTTCCTCCTCCCCACGTCCAACCACTCTGTCCTCCTGAACTCTCCTCGCCACCTCCTTCTGCTCCTCCTGCTGTCTACTCACTCTCTCCGCACCGCCACCTCCTCCCCCTCACCTCTTCTCTCCCAGCTAACACCCCCCCACTCTCTTCCTCCTCACCCCACATCTCACCCACTCTCCTCCTCCCCCTCTCTGACACCCTCTTTTGCTCCTGCTGTTCTCTGCCTCATCCTCCCATCTCTCCCTGCCCCTCCCTTCTCCACCTCTCTCCTCTCCCTCTCTCTCTTCTACCCCTCTTTTCCACGCCCTCTCTACTCTCCCTCTCTCTCCTCCCCCTCTCCATCCTCCCACTCTCCTCCCACCCCCTCCCCTCCCCCACTCACCCCCCTCTTCCCTCCCCCTCTCCTCCCCCACACTCTCCCCTCCCCTCTCGCTTCTCCCCTCCCCTCTCTCTTATCAACCTCCCCTCTCTCCTAAGACCCCTCCCTTCCTCCTCCTTCTCTCCTCTCCCCTCTTCCCTCTCTCCACCCCCTCTCCTCACTCCTCACTACTCTCTCCTCTCACTCCTCACCACTGTATCCTCTCCCCTCTCTCCCTCCCCTCTCTCCTCATCCCCTTTCCCCTCTCCTCCTCCCTCTCTCCTTTCTCATCTCCCTTCTTCCCTCTTCCCCCTCCTCACTACTCACTCCTCTCACTCCTTACCACTGTCGCCTCTCTCCTCCCCTCTCTCCTCTCTCCTCTCCCCTCTCTCCTCTCTTCTCACCCCTTCCCCTCACCTCTCCCTTCTCCTCTTTCTCCCCTCTCCCTCTCACCTCTCCACTCTACCCTTTCTCCTCATCCCCTCTCTCCACATCCCCTCTCCTCACCCTTTCTCCTCTTTCTCCCTCTCCTTTCTTCACCTCCCCTCCTCTCCTCATCCCGTTCCCAGCCCTCTCCTCCCCCTCTTCTCCACGCTCACCTCTCTCTCCTCCCCCTCTCCATCCCCCTATTTATCACCCCTTCTCCTGAAATCCTTCCCTACCCCTTCGTATCCTCTCCTCCCACCTGTCCTCCCCTCTAATCTCCCATCTCTCCTACCCTCTCCTCCCTGGCTCTCCTCCCTGTCCCTGCTCCCTTTCCCTGCTCAACTTCCCCCTCCTTCCCGCACTTCCGCCTCTCCTCCCGACTCTCTCCTCCCCCTCATCTCCCACTGTCCTCCCCTCCTCCGCATTTTCACCTCTCTCTTCCCCAATCCTCCACACATCCTCCACCCCTCCTGTCCCTCTCCTCCATCTCCCACCCACTTCTCCGCGCCCTCTCTCCTACTCCACCCCAAACTCTCCCTCGCGTCACACCCCAAACTCCCCCTACATCCTCGCTTCCTCCCCTCTCTCCTTCCCCTCGCTCCTAACCCCTCTCTTCCCCTCTCTTCCCCATTACTCGTCCCTTACTTCATTCGCTGTCTCGTTCCCGTCCTCCACCTTCCACTTGCTCCCCACCTCTACTCCTCTCTTTCATTGTTCTCCTTCTCTGCTACAAACCGTTTCCCCTACACCCTCTACCCCTCCACTCCCTCTAACGCCATTCACCCCTCGCTCCTCACTCCCGTCCTCCTGTTCCCTCTCCTACCCAACTCCTCTTACCCTTTCCTCCCATCTCTCTTCCTACTCTCGCCCACCGTTCCCAGCTCTCTCCTTCCCCCTCTCTCCTACAGCCCACTCTCCACCCCTTCTTTCCTCTGCCCTGCCTCTTTTCCCAATCCACTTATCCCCGCACCTCCCCTTCCTCCACCCTCTCTTCTCCCCCTCCCTCCTCACCTCTCCCTCCCGTTCCCTCCTCACTCTCCCTTCCCATCTCTAACATTGAAAGATGAGGCACACAAAGTGGTCAAAAACAGCAGGAAACTGGAAGATTGGGAAAGCGTAAAAGATCAGAAGAAAGCCACAAAAAGAGTGATAAAGAACCGTAGGAAAGAACAGGAGAGAAAATATGTACCACAGAATTTAAAGACAGATTTCAGACGTTTCTATGAAAACTTTAAATGAAAAATAGTGGCTAAGGTAAATGTTGGTCCTTCAGGTGATGAGAAGGGACATTTAGTTATGGGGTATGATGAAATGGCTGAGGCACTGAACAGGTATTTTGTATCGGTCTTCACAGGGGAGGGCGCTAATAACATGCCAGAGCTTGACAAACAGATGGAGTCGGTGAGGACCTGGAAGCAAAGATTATGACGGAACGCTAATGCTGGGCAAGCCCATGGAGCTAAGGATAGACTAGTCTCCTGTCCTGGTGTAATGCATCCCAGCATGCTAAAAGAGACAGTGCGGTATAGAACAGGTGCACTGTCAGTAACTTTCCCAATTTGCTGGACTCTGGGCAGTTCCACCAGATTGGAATACAGTGGCGCTGCTGTTTAAAAAGGAAGGTAAACAAAAGATGGGGAAGGATAGATCAGTTAGCGTAACATCTGTAGTGGGGAAAATGCTTGAGTCTCTTATCAAGGAAGAAAGAGCAAGGCACTGCTGGATCCCCAAATGCATACCTTCCCACACATGGAACAGCTGAACGACTGTTCCCCCATGTGAATAGGGTGATGTTAAATAAAGACCATTGATTTTAAGATCTTTACAGATTTAAAGTTTTTTCCCCACAGTTAGGGAAAAGCTGTCAGTGTAAAGCCACTGGTGTGACATGAATTTGGATGACAAAATAAATCTGTTCACACAGAAAGTCTGTGTCAATGTATCTCCAGGAGGTCTGTTTATTTTCGATCCTTCTGACAATCCAGATATTTCCATGGTGCTGATCTCCTCGCATATCTCCAAGTTGGATGATCTGGTGAATCCTTTCCCAGAAACACAACATATTTATGGCTTCTCTGTCTGTGAATGTTTTTAGATTGTTAACTGGTTAATGTTAAATAATTTCTGCAGTCAGTTCACTGGAACACTCACATTCTTAGATGTGTGTGTGTGTGTGTGTGTATGTGTGTCTGTGTGTGTGTCTGTGTGTGTGTGTGTGTGTGTGTGTGTGTGTGTGTGTGTGTGTGTGTGTGTGTGTGTGTGTCTGTGTGTGTATGTGTGTGTGTGTGTGTGTGTGTGTGTCTGTGTTGGGGCTTGACCACACACAATGTTGTTTGAAACCTTTGCTCACTGACATACAAGATAATCATGTTCCCTTTATGGCCAAATGAATATCGTGACTCTGTTGGATCTTTATATCATGTTTGATTTGTCTCACTTCTTGCGAGAGGTGCAAGTGGAGTTCAATGCAGCTAAATGAGAGATGAGGCACTTTGGGAACAATAACAGGAAGGCAGAATATTGGGTTTTAGTGGTCGAGTGGATGTCCAGAGGGATTTTGGAGTCCATGTACGTAATCCCTGAAAGTTGCCACCCAGATGGATAGTCCTGTTAAGGCGGCATCCAGTGTGTTAGGTTTCATTGGTAGAGAGATGGAGTTCTGGAACCGCAATATCATGCTGCAACTATGCAAAATGCTGGTGTGGTCACAGTTGGAATGTTGTATACAGTTCTCGTCGCCCCATTACAGAAAGAATGTGGAAGCATTGGAAAAGGTGCCGAGGAGATTTATCAGGATGGTGCCTGGTCTGGAGGGAAGGCCTTATGAGGAAAGGCTGAGACACTTGGATCTGTTATCATTGGAAAGAAGGCGGCTAAGGGGGGGAATTTGATAGAGACATATAAGATAAGCAGAGGATTAGATAGGGTTGACAGTGAAAGTCTTTTTCCTAGGGTGATGACGTCAGCATGTACGAGAGGGCACAACTACAAATTGAGGGGTGATAGATTTAAGACAGATGTCAGAGGCAAATGCTTTATACAGAGAGAGTGGTAAGTGTGTGGAATGCCCTCCCTGCTAAGGTAGTCAACTCAGCCACATTAGGGACATTTAAATAATCCTTAGATAAGCTCATGGATGATTTCGGGATAGTGTAGGGGGACGAGTTGAGAAAATTCCACAGGTCAGTGCAACATTGAGGGCCTAAGGGCCTGTTCTGCAATTTATTGTTCTATGTTCTATAATCTGAACCGTTTTCCAAGGTAGAAATGACAAATTCTAGAGGCCACAGATTTCAGGGGAAAGGGGTAATTTAAAGAAAATAGAAACCGAAAGAACAGAAGATGTGGTAAATCAGAAACAAAAACAGGAGTTTCTGGAAATACTCAACAAGTCTGGAAGCATTTGTGAAGAGAATTTAGAGTTCACATTTCTGATGAAGGTCCCGAAACATGAAAGGATTTTTATTTTTTCTGATACTGCAAGACCTGCTGAGCATTTCCAACAACACGTGAAAGTTTAAAGGGAGTTATGTCAGGCAATTTTCTAATGCAAAAGGTGGTAGATGACTAGAATGTACTCTGTTGGGAAGTGGTAAAAGCAGAAACAATCACGATACTTAAGACGCATTTGGGCACACTCATAAGCCGACAGGGGTTAGCAGGGATATGGATCATGTCCAGGCAGATGGAATTAGTTTGGAATGGCATCATGGTCTGCACAGACATGATGGGCCAATTATTCCGTGCTGTACTGTTCTGTTTTCCAGGGGGTACAATGTGTGGAGCGAGAGTTACTACTTTTTGGAACACACAGTAGTTGATACATTTTGAGACAGGAAATATATATTTGGATGGCACAGACACAAAGAGTAGAGACTGAAGTATGGTGGGGGGAGGGGGGTGGGACAATGTGTACAATTCTTTAAAGGAGATAGGACATAATCAAAGTGTTGTGATCAAAACATATGGGATCCTGGGTTTCATTAAACAATTTCATTGACGGGTTCGGTCACAGTCAATCATTGTATCCAATTCAGGTCAACAGATTCCTGCTCAGGAAGGATCTGAGTGATTTTCAGGGTGTGGAGTGCAGACTTACTGGTGTGGTGCACTGATCAAGAAAGTGCAGTCACTGGATTGATTTGGAAAAAATGCTATTTTCTTTGAAGAAATCAAGTTGAATATATCTTGATAGAATAAAATGAATAAGATTATAACACATCCAGATAGAGCAGACAATAAAATAAATCGCACTTAATAGGTGATGGCTCAAAATTTAAGATTAGATATAACGTTTTCAGAAAGTGGGAGATGAGCAAGTGTTCCCGTTGACTGTATTGGCTGGAAATATGCAGAAAATGCTCCTATTATGGTGGTGCAAGTAGAGATGGTCAATGATTAACAAATACGATTATATCAGATCTGAGAGAAATAAACTTTCTGGGTTTTGGGGCCAGTTGGAGAATGAGAATAAGGGATTCAGCTACAGAGAGCCAGCTTGGATTTGATGAGCCCCTTTCTATGACATAACACAGTTTTTTTGTACTTGCTTAACTTGTTCTGGTTATTTGTCTTCAGGGGTTAAATTATAATTAAGGTGAATCTACTCTGTGTTCATGCTCAGACCAACACAGGTTGTCCTTCCACAGCAGGAGATAATGTTCATTGCTTTATACATGGTTGTGGGGGAGTCCCCAGGTAGGATACACAGAACTGAAAATCTGCTCTAGGGTGTTTTCACCAGGATTGTGAATATCTTGGAACATCTAGTGCCACACCAATACCTGAAATGTTTTCCGACTGACTGACTAAATGAAAATTGTTCCTTCCACAGCATGCTGCTGGCTGGAGTTCTGTGGTCAGTGTTGTTTCACAACGATCCGAAATGCAATATCTATTGTCTGTAACATATATCAATGATTAGCATGGAAATGTAAACGATTTAATTAGCAAGTTTCTAGATGGTACAAATTGATGAAGTTGTGAATGTTGTCAAAGGATACAGCAAGAAAGAGATCAGTTGGAAAACCCATACAAAAATAGATTTTAATCTAGACAAGTGTGCGGTGATGTATTTTGGGAGACTCATTGCAAGAGGAATGTATTCACTAAACCGAAGGGCTCTCAGCAGCATTGATATACAGAGGGATCTTCAGGGACAAGTTCACAGCTCCCTGAAAGTGGTGAAGGAGGTGGATAGCAGGCTTGCCTTCTTCTGTCAGAGGAGTGAATATAAAACTGTCATTAGGCCACCTTTGGAGTATTGTGTGTTGTTTTGATCACCACGTAAAAAGTATGATGTGCAGGCCTTGGACCGCGTGAGAAAAGGTTTACCAGGATGTTGCCTGGATTGGGAGAGGTTGGAAAGACTTGGATTTTTGTATTGGGGAAGTCAGTGGCTGTGGGTGATCCGAAAGGCTCCGACAGAGTAAAAAATCTGAATCTTTTTCCAAGTTGAAATGGCAAATTCTACAGGCCATAGATTTAAGGGGAGTGGGGGCAAGTTTAAAGGAAATGAAAACTGAAACAACTGCAGATGCTGTAAAACAGAAGCAGAAACATTTTCGGGAAAAGTTCAGCAGGTCTAGCAGCTTCTATGAAGATAAATTAAAGTTAACGTTTCTGAGGAAGGGTGACCAGACCCAAAACATGAACTGATTTTTCTTCACAGATGCTGCATGATCTGCTGAGCATTTCCAACAACATGTGCAAGTTTAAAGGCAGTTGTGTCAGACAAGTTTCTTATGCAGAAGGCGGTAAGTGACAAGAATGTACTTTCCTGAGAGATAGGAAAAGCAGAAAAAAAATCACAACTTTTAAGAGGCATTTGGGCGGGCACATAATCAGGCATGGGTTGGCAGGGATATGGACCATATACAGGCAGGTGGAATTAGTTTGGAATGGCATCATGATCCTCACACTCATGTTGGGCCAATTATTCCGGGGCTGTACTGTTCTGTTTTCCAGGAAGTAGAATGTGTGGAGCGAGAGATAATATTTTGAGTGGAATATGTCTCTTCTTTAGAATACACAGTAAGTTGATGCATTTTGAGAGAAGCAATGTCAAAAGGGAATAGATATTTGAATGGCACAGATACAGAAAGCAGGACAGCAGCAATGGGGGACAATGTGTACCAATCATTAAAGGAGAGAAAACATAAACTGGTTTGAGTAAAATAAATGGATGCTTGGCTTCATTAATGGGGAATGATAATAAACTCACAGAAAAGATGCTGACCCTTGACAAGACTCTAGCTAGGTCGCAGTCAACCATTACATTCAATTCTGGTCAACAGATTCCTGGTCAGAATGAGGAAGTTAAACTACCACAGAGGGGCCAGTTCCATACCTTTTTCTTCTCTTTCAGGACACTGTGGGGTCTCAAGGGTTAAACATTCCTTGCCAAAGGCCTTATTTCATCAACTGAAGGCCTGTACTCTTAGAATACAGACAGAACACCTCAGAAAGGGGGAGGCTGACTGTATCTCAAAATAGAACCTCTTGCAGCCACACATGTGGATTGCCCCGAAACCCTAGACAGAGGAATTTGCCCTTTCCAGACAAGACTGAGAGCCCTGGGCACAACCCTATTAAACTGCCTCCCGCTCCCATTGTCTTACCTCTCCTCCATATTAGCATAGGTAAGTGAATCCCCCATTTACTGAAGGAAGAACCCTTCTGCCGTAATCTCTTCCCATCAACACATAATCATGAACAATACGATAAACAGTTTCTGTAATCCATCACACGTTATCACAGGACATTGTCATTCATCAAGCTTTGTAAGGTCATAATTACCTACTTTAAGGTGTAATGACAATCGCCCATGTGACTGATATGCCTTTGTCTAATTCCTATTAAATATACTGTCTCTGTGGGTAAGGCAGAGATTCGTGAAGAAGAGTCTCTACAAGTAGACACTCGGCTACTTTAGAGACACTTTGAAACTCTCGCCGGCTGTACAATAATAAAGCTACTGCTGTTGTGCAGAAAACTTGCATCGTCTGGATTTGTGGAACAATATAGTCATCAACAATGAAGAATATGAGTGATCTTCAGAGTGTGGAGTACAGACTTACTGGCGTGGTTCACTGATGAAGACAATGCAGTCACTGGATTGATTTGAATAAATTGCGATTTTCTTTGAAGTGAAGAAGTTGGATATAGTTTTGATGGAGCTGTATAAGATTATAACAGACCTAGATATAGCAGACAAAAATATCTGTATTCGATAGATGATGGCACAAGAATTAAGGTCAGATGTAAGGTTCTGAGACAGCGGGACATGAGCAAGTGTTTCTACTGACTGTATTGGCTGGAAATATGCAGAACATGTTGCTTATTATGGTGGTGCAAGTAGAGAAGATCAATGATTAATAAAAACAAATATATCAGATCTGAGAGAAATAAACTTGCAGAGTTTGGGGTACATATGGGGAATGAGAATATTGGATTCTGCTACAGAGAGCCAGCTTGGATTTGTTGGGCCTCTTTCTGTGCTATTATGCATTTTATTTGGACTTGCTTAAATTGCTCTGCTCAGCGATTAAGTTGTCATTTAGGGAAATCTGCTCAGTATTCCTACTCAGACCAATACAGGCTGCACCTCCACAGCAGGAGATAATGTTTACTGCCTTATACTGGGTCCCTGATGGGTGGGGGTGCTAACGGTGTATGTAACAGTCTGCTAGCATTTATCTGAAATGGCAGAACACCAGTGCAGCCACACTAGGGACCGACTCTGGAAATGTGGGGAATGCCAGAAGGGAATTCATTACCGATCCCACCTGGAAAATGGCCAAACCAGTCAGACTGGGGATCTGTTCACCTGCTCTGTGCGTGTGTCGGGGGGAAGGGATTCACTCAGGCATCCATCCTGCTGAGACACTAGTCAATTTACTGGTAGCCACAGTTGAAGGATTTTTTCTCCCCTCTTTCTCACGCCAAGTGATGTACAATGGTTTTGGCAGCTCATAAAGTTTTGCACACAGAGAACTTAGGTTTGGAAATGTTTATGACATGTTCAAAGATGTTCAGATTCACACTGGGTAGAGACTTTTATTTTCCTTTATTCATTCACAGGAGGAGGGTATCGCTGGACCGGCAGCATTTCTTGTCCATCCCTAATTGCCCAGAGGGCAGGTAAGAGTGTCTGAAGTCACAATGTGGGCGAGACCAAGTAAGGATGGCAGCTTCCTTCCTGAAAGGGTTGATGTGTTTTTTCTGACAATCTATTAATGGTCATCATTAGACTCTAAATTCACAAGTTTTTTTATTGAATTGAAATTCCCCCATCTGCAGGCTTTGAACCCGGGTCTCCAGAACACTATCTGGGATTTTAGATTAACTGTCTCACGACA
Source organism: Hemiscyllium ocellatum (assembly GCF_020745735.1). NCBI lineage: Eukaryota > Metazoa > Chordata > Chondrichthyes > Orectolobiformes > Hemiscylliidae > Hemiscyllium > Hemiscyllium ocellatum. The sequence goes on from NW_026868355.1 coordinate 73,967, forward strand.
ATACCACTCGACCAATCCTTCCCCACATCGCTATCCATCTGCACAGAGTGAACAGTGTTTTTCTGGTTCATCAGAACTGGTTCATTACATGTAAGTTTGCTCAATGATTGCAGGAGTTGGATGTTGATTGGCAATTGACATCCATCTCCGAACCATGTATTCTGGGTTTTGTTTCTGGTGATGATTGGAAGCACCATCAGTCTTGTTATCTTTTGGCGATAAAAAGAGTTTCAATTAGCTTTCTGTTAAATGCATGACAATCAATTCTATTTCACAAAGCTCAGGCAGATTAATTTCTTTGGAAGGGCTCTCCATCTCCCCAACCTCGTCCATCCTTACCCCCAAGAGTGCAATAATCTCATAGAGTCTCTTTATGACAATGAATGAGGCAGTCTGATCAGCTGCTTCTTTCCCTACTCCTATGTCGGGTTGGATCTTAAACTCCCCTTGCTGCAGTTGTGATCCTGCATCATTGTACAGTGTTGCTCGTATTTCATGTCTTGGCCTATCAGTGTTCATGATACTGCATGTAATATATGGGACCAACAGTGTAAGAGTTTAGCTCTTTCCTTCCAACAACAGCAGTAGAATTGTACTCCAACAAAACTTACAGAATCATGGCCCAGCATATCCCCCAATTTACCTCTTACCATCGAATCAGAGGATCAATCCTCGTTCAACTGAGAGAATTCGGGAGGGCATGCCAGTAACAGCAGCATGAATACCTAAAAATGAGGTGTTAACCTGATGAGGTTACCAAAGAGGACTGCTTGTGTTCCAAACAGCATAAGTGGCAAGTGATAGATAGAGCGAAGCAATCCGGGAAACGACAGAACAGATCTAAGATCTGCAGTCCAACCACACCCAGCTGTGAATGAAATCAGAGCACAGCTGGAGTTCTAAGGACAGTTCTCTTCAAGATATTAACCAACAAGAACATCAGACTGGATTAATTGTCATAAAACTCAAGTCCGTTTAATATTCTAATATTTACAATCAATGTTCAATTCACCAATGTAGCTGAAGGTAAAGACAATCTTCAAGTGATTGTAACAGTGGAGACATCTGAATACTTGATCAGCAAATTTAAGCCTGTTGTGTTTAGATAGTAATAATTTTAAAGACATTTTAAAAAAGTAAGGTGACTTGAGTATAATGGAAGTCGTTGATTGGTGGGTAGCTGATAATCTTGTCTTAATCTGAAATTAATTTAGGATTATTCAACAAATAAACACTTTGTGGGAACCCCATTCCCATGGAGTGCACATCCAGTTCCATGTGGGAAAACCAGGGCACTTCTTGTCTGAGCGACAACCATAAGAACACGGAGGTGACACTGGAAATGTCAGGAACACTCGTTAAAGTACTGAACACACTTCTGATCCCCACATTCCAGGGTTGATGTGATCACACCAGAGAGGGGACAGAGGAGATTGAGCAGAATGTTTCTACAATTGGAAAATTTCTGCTCTGAGTAAAAGTTGGATAGGCTGGGGATGATTTCCGAGGAGGATGAGCTGTGATTTAATTGAAGTGATAAAATGCTGAGGAATCCAGATCGAGTGGATAGGAAGGAGCTATTCATTAACAGAGAGGTCAGAAACTGGAGGATTTATATTGAAACTAATTCTCAGAAAGAAGGGGAGGGGAGAATTCATTTCACTCGGAGATGGTGGGGAACAGGAACTCACTGATGGGGTGGCAGGGGCAGTAACCAGCATCACATTAGAATAAAAGGACATGGATGTCACTGAGATGCTGGAGCACACAGGGCTGCGGACTAAAGTTTGCAGAATGGGATCATTGTGATTTATTTAACATTTCTCCAGAATATTAAACTCAAGTCCAATTTGAGAATTTATGAACATCATCTGACCTGAATTCCAAATGTCAGAATAAATTTAGCAGAAAGTTACAGCACAGATCGAGGCCACTTGGCCTATCCTGCATGTCATGGCTGTAATAGAATGACCCAGGCTTTACAGCGTTCTGTACTCACCAATGAGAGCAACAATTTCAGACTGCGTACTCTGCCCTCTATGTTGTTATAATCTGTTTTTTCAATGTATTTCCTTGACAGCTGCTCACTTTACTTCCTGGTTTCTTTCCCAGCCCTAACTCCATTCCCCATGGCCTTGAGGGACTACCATTTCTGCAATATAATCTCTCCTGCCTGCCCCCGTGAGACACTGTCTTTTTGTCCTTGTCTCACCCCCACCTTGCTCACAACTTGTTAAATTTCTGATGGTTCCCAGACCTCTGTGACTTCACTGCGCCCCCTGGGTCAGTGGCAGGAGTTTTGAATTCTCTTCCTCATGAGATAATCGGAAATCTTTCTGGCTGCAGTTTCCCCCAGATTTTATTTGGAAAACAAAGAGGGTTTGTGTCAGAGTCTGTTATTTGTGAGCCTTCCTCCACAATCCTGAGCACTTAGACATCATCTATGACCCTCCCACAGATGTGCAGGTTTGCTGGATTGGCCGTGCTAACATGGTCTGTAGTGTGTAGGTTAGGTGGGTTGGTTTAGCCATGGTAAATGTGGGGTTATGGAGTTAGGGTGGGACAGCAGGTCATTGCAGATTCAATGGACCGAATAGTCTCTTTGTGCGCCTAAGGGATTCTGTAATTCTAACCATTTGTGATTGTTGTCACATTTTCCTAAGGCAGGGTTCATTCAGCTCAGGTACACATGCTGCCTTGGTGTTTCTGTAGGTGCTCACTCAATCCTTTACTTCTGTTTTACATCAATTTCACACTGTATGTGAGGGTGGGAATGAACGTGTAAATATAAATACTCCAACCGAAACCCCTCACAAGTTAGGAACTGTTTCTGCTACTAGCATCACTCACAAGGAACAGAAAAATAAACTTTCAGTCACAAATCTGACAGAAACAGAGGTTATAATCTCCAGGAAAGGCTGAACAGCTTAAAACTCTTTTCTTAAGAAAAGAGGCTCAGAGACAACCTGGTACAAGTAGGAAGCGTTGTATCTGTATTTTCAGAGATTTGAGTTTGAAATCATTGGGTTGGAAGCATGCTTCATTGCCCCAGGTCAACAAAGGTGCTATCTCAATGTGCATCTTTCTATCTGCCGATCTGTCTGAGTCAACAATCAGATGGATATGCCATTGTCTGAGTATTTTCCCGAATTCCTGATTGTAGGGGGAGGCAGAATCAATCTCAGGTGCCAGTTGCCTCTAGTCCACAAGGACATGTCGAAGAACATGACAGGAGAATGGATTGAAACCAAAAGTTCAATAGCCAGAATGAAATAGGAAGAAGGAAATAAAGGGGATTTTTGGATCCCAGGGGATACAGATTCCAGGATTAATCCTTGTAGGCATTCCCGCAGTTAAATGAGACAGCATTCCATGATGAGAGTTAAATCCGGATGGCAGTAGAGGGAGCCACAGAACATTAGCAGGTTTAGTTCAAACACAGGAGGTTTGTTCAGTCAGTTAACAGTGTGTTCAACATGGAGGTGAAGTGAGGAGCGAGGGGAAATGTTACCACAAGCTGCAGATGGATAACTTTCATTGGAACAGGAGGAGGCCATTCAGCCCTTCAACCCTGCACTGCCATTCAATAGATCATGGCTGATTTGTGGCCTAAGTTGCAATGTTCAAAACTCTCCAAACTCATCAGTAAACTCCTTTGAAACAGACAAGATTAATATTCAAAAACAAAACATCTGCAAATGCTGGGAAATCAGGAACTAAAACAGAAATTGCTGGAAAAAGTCAACAGATGGGTCAGGTGACCAGCTGCAGCTGACCATTCTGCCTTTTCTGTAACACTCTCTGGAACAGGTTCTGGTGCGGGGGGATGAGACTGTCAATAATAACTGAGAAAACAGGAGGATGTGCTCAATCAGAATAAAACCCATTTTGGTCTTGCACTTTTAATCAAAGGCAAACATTGTTCATTATCATTTCAGAAATAAGCTGGTAGGCCAGAAATCAACTCTTCATGTCATTGGGCCTGGGAGACTGTGTTAATTCTGACCTGGTTCAGCCGCCATGTGAATCCTGAATAATGGGGTTGACTCTGAACCATCTCCTGGGCAGTCAGAATGGATGACAAATGCTGCCCCAACAAGTGATGCCATGATCCCATGAACAAACGAAACAAATCTGATCACTATGGTTACTTGTGAACATGCCGGTGTTATTGGAAGAGGATGAATGGGAAGTTTTATGGGATAAAGGGAGAAGAATGGCATTCGGTGAGGTGATCCTTTTGAGAGCTGATCAGCCAATTAGCCCCCTTTTGTACAGTATCAATTCTGTGAATAATTAATTCTGAGCCCTCTATGGAAATATCAGAGCAGGGTTTGTAAAGAGATCAGATTGATTGAGCATCTCGGTGAACACAAGTGAGAGACAGGTACAGAGAGGTTTTGGGATGGATTAAATAAAATTTTATACATTTGCACAGTCATCAACATTACAGCAGTGAAAAATGGGAGTGATGGAGAGAGTGGAATTAGAGCAGCATATAAATCTTCAACATTGATGCAGCTAAAGGGGATGCTGGGTAAAGATACCATAGTTAGTGCTTATTTTATTCTAGACACACCAGCCAGGGAGCACATCCTTCCTGAATCTGTCCTATCGAGCTCTTGAAGATTTTTGTTATTTTGAAGTGTTTCATGTTTAGATACTCCAGAGAAGACAGCTTCAAGCTCCTCAATCTCTCCTGCCAGGGCAATGCTGCTGTTAGAATTCAATTCACTGGCATGTTACTGGCTGCTTCATGGACTGGAACTGGCAACTGAGACCGAAAGGCTCCTGTATAAAATACCTTCAATGGTATTGCCAGACATGAGTGGTTTTAGGAAAATGACCTTGACTTACGGGCATTGAGTGTCAGAGCACTTCCTGTTGTGGGGCATCCTGTTTAGACACAATCTATTGATAACTATTAGAACTGACTTGCACTGGCTCTGTCAAAGTGGTCAGAGCATTATGGCTGTCATCGAAGCTGGTAACAAACTTCCCATGGATTAAAAATTGTAAATGACAGAGTAGGTAGAAGTCTGATGGCACTGTTGGAGTATTGATGTTGTTGTTAATCACATTAACTCGGCAGGAGTTGGTTGAATTCATATTGTCTCTTTCTGAATCTCAGGATGTCTCTCTGGGCAAGGAGTCTCCACAAACAGCAATGAACAGGGGTCATCTGTTTTGATTTAAAGCACTGCTGCTTCACAGCACTAGGTACAAGGTTGGAATCCAGCCTTGGTCAACAGCCTGTGTGGAGTTTGCACATTCTCCCCAGAATAGTGTGCACTCCAGGTGCTCTGGTTTCCTCCAAAGATTTGCGGCTTAGGTGGATCAGTCGTGCTAAATTGTCCACAGTGTCCAGGATTGTGCAGACTCGGTGGATCAGCCATGGGAAATGCAGTGTTACAGGGGTGGAGTGCTCCAGATGGGATGCTCTTTGGATAGTTAGTGGGGTTTGATGGGCCAATGCTCGCCTTCCACACTGTCGGGATTCTAGTCTATGATTGACGATAAAGGCTCCAGAGCCGGGTGCCCTTGGAGAAGGAGCATGTAGTGTACATCAATGCTCTCGATGCCTTCAGATAGAGGTGGGCACCGCAGTGGATACAGTGCTTTATCTCCATTGCTCCCTCCTCTCCCCCAACTCTACTCTGATTTGGTCCCTTCCCACTTTGTCATTTGTAATAGTTTGCTTTGCCTGTAAGGAGCATTGTTTATAAATATTCAATTGGTTACACGGGTGGTTTACTGCTGGTGATTAGATGTTAACCAAAACCCACATAGCTTAATGATGATGTTGATGGTGGGAAGGTTGCTGGGATCACATTTCTGGCTTGGTGAAGTGGAGAAAAAAAGAACGCTTCACTGCTCACAAAATGAGAACTAAACATCAGTTAAATCACACCAAAGGTTCAGACAGAGAGGGAATATTTCCCTGGAGATTGAGTAACTGGAAAGTGATGATGTCCGGGAGTAGACAGGATTTGTTTTACAGGGCGTTTGAAATTTTTAAAAACTGTTATATTCAGATAGTTTCATTTCATTTCTTTTAGTTTTATTTATTGTGGAATAAACAGCTACAACATTTTAACACTAAACTCACAAACATTGTGTTAAAGATAAATGTTGAATAAAATCCATCATACCATCTCTCACTGAAAACTGATGTGGAAGTGCAATCTCCTGGAGAATCCCTGCCCACTCCTTCCTACCCGGGCTCCGTGGCTATTTACATACCTGGGATATAGCAGCAGGAGGAGGCCATTCGGCCTTTCAATCCTGCTCCACCATTCAATGGGAAACAGCTGACCATCCAGCTCAGTCTCCTGTTCCTGCTGTGTTCCAATCCCCTTTCATGACTTTACCTCGAAGAACTATATCTAAGCCCTCCTTTGGGTTCACTGCCTTTTGTTCCAGTGGCGTTGCTGTGTTACTGTGTGGGTGTAGGCAGGGGTAATGTGATGGTGATACCTTCTGGAGGATGCACTCAGCGTCCCTCATCATCCTGCAGTAACATCAACTGGGTTTCAGCAACTAGAGATAGAAACCATTTCCAGAATATGGGCATCACTGGCTCGGCCAGCATTTATTCCCCATCTCTAGTTACCCTTGAGAAGATGGTAGTGAGCTGCTGTCTTGAATCATTCGCAGTCCATTTGGTGCAGATAGACCGACAATGCTGTGAGCGAGAGTGTTGCAGAATTTTGGCCAAGTCATTCTCTATCTTTGGTTCTTCAAATGCTGGTTAACATAATCAGGATCTGCATATGACTTTGAGATTTCAGTCTGCAAATCTTCACCGTCTAGCACACTGCATAAAGGAATATGTACAGGTTAGAAATTCAGAGCAGACAATTCTAGTTTTTCCCCTTTCTTCCCCCAAAGCTGTAACCCTCCAGCCCACTTACTCTCTCCCACAATTCTGCCTCTGCTGTCCCTAATGTACCCGCCCCCATTCTCATGGAGTTACCCGTAAACAGATCCATACCACCACTTCCTGTCCTCGTTAGACTCTGCACCCTTTCTGGGTTTACTCCATTTCTCTTCAGTTACTGCAAGTCAATAATGTTACAGCAGAATAAATCAAAAGGAGACAGAAATAGTGGTAGCAGATCCTGGACAGAAGAGGGTCCTTCAGTCTGGGAGAATGGGTCAGATCCTTCTTTGTTTCCCATTGGTCGATTCCCAGCATTATGACAAGTTGGGGATGGAACTTGGGCCCATGTGGGTGTGGTGACACTTTGACCCCCCAAACCGCCAATATTACAAGCTGATGCGTTCCTCCTCTAGCCAATCACAATGTCAAATGCTTTTCGCTCATTACCCCAAAGCACATGCTCCAAAATCTGCCCATATTCTGTACATGTGCAGTTCTGGGCTTCCCCTCACACGCGTAGTCCCTGCCTCAGGGATTGTGGGAGTTGTAGCCCCATGAAGCTACTGGAGACATGCTTCTGGATAGTGAATGAAAAGTGTGGACTGGAGGGTGTTGTGTATAGGATCCCCATTCAGACACACAGGACATGTGGGCTGTCACTGGATTTTACTGAGACATCTGCTTCCACATCCTGATTTCTGATGTAAGGAACATAGATTGCGGGGAGGGGAGGTCAATAAGGGGTAGCAGATTTTAAGCAGATGTAGCTGAGTGGTTAGCACTGCTGCCACACAGCATCAGGGACCTGGGTTTGATTTCAGCCAGATGTGACTGTGTGGAGTTTACACGTTCTCACCATGTCTGCGTAGGTTTCCTAGGGTGCGCGAGCTTCCTCCCACAGTCCAAAGGTTAGTGGAATTGCCTAAGCTAAATTGCCCACAGTGTCCATGTATGTGCGGTCCAGAATACTCTGTTGTGAATATGTATCCTATACTTTAATACAAAGCCAAGGTCTTTGACAATGAAACGCAAAGCACCCAGGAAACTTCGCCTCACCTCGTAATCTGATAAAATACTTCTGATAAATCTGGTTGAACTTAGAACACAGCTGGAAAGCTGGAAGATTAAATCCAATCCCAAGATTCAGTGCTTAAACAAAGGAGACTACAATAGGATGAGGCAGGAGTTGGCTAATGTAAACTGGAAGCAAAGACTTTACCGTGGGAAAGTTGACAGACAGTGGGGGAATTTTTCGAAGTGCTCAGCAAAAGTATATATCAGGGAAAAGGAAGGACTGTACGAAAAGGAGTAATCTGCCATGGGTGGCTCAGGAAATAAGGGAGTCTATCAAATTGAAATAGAAGGCATACAAATTGGCAATAACCAAGGAGAAACTAGGAGATTAGAAAAAACTTTAAAGATCAACAGAAAGCTAGACGGGACTGGGGGAGAAAAGTGATGAGTAGTTGTCCCCAGGGCCAGAATAGCAGTTTACACTGATGGAGGGGAACCTATTGTGTGGGGAACATATGGCCTCTGTAATTGTTCAAGCACTTAACTGTTACCATAGAGATAATCCTGATCACGTTAAAAATCACAACACACTCCAAAAGCTTGTACTTCCAAATAAACCTGTTGGACTATAACCTAGTCTTGTGTGATTTATAAGTTTGTCCACCCCACCCCAACACCGGCTCCTCCATATCAGAATCCTGATAGACAGCCCCACTGAAACTGAAGTGCCTGTCAGATACTTGAGAGAGCCACAGGGGTGTATGTTTTAAGCACAAAGTGCGAAAATGAACTAGACTTCCTAACTGACCGTTGCCATGGAGATAATACTGAGAGAGAGAGAGTCTCTATTCAAAGTCCCAAACCACAAAAGGTATAAGAATGGGAGCTTTACATTGGACAGGCGGGGAGTTACCTGATCCTGCCTGGAGGTGTTTTGCATGTACACTATCCAGGTAACTGCCATGTCTCATCAATAAAGACTCAAAGAAGACCTCTCAGAATTCTGTACCTAGTTATTGCTATCCAGTAGAGTTTAGGAATGTGAGTACACAGCAGTCAGTCTTCACAGTGGAGGATACGAAGAACATGCCAGTAATTGATAAGGAGACTGAGGAAGGTGAGGACCTGGATATAACCATTATCATGAAAGAGTTAGAGCTGGGCAAGCTAATGGAGCTAAATGTACACAAGTCTCATTGCCCTGATGGAATACATCCCAGGATACCAGCAGAGTTAGTGGGAGAAATAGCAGATTCACTTAGAGTCATAGCATCCTGCAGCAGAGACAGGCCCTTTGGCCCAAATTGGCCTATCGCGATCCGGAATGTCCATCCACACTAACCCCATTTCCCTGCACTTAGCTCATCTGCTTCTGACCCTTTCCTATCCATGTATTTGTCCAAATGTCTTTTACCTGTTGTGAGAGTGTACCCACCTCAACCACTTCCACTGGCAGCTCATTCCATATACATACCACCCTCTGTGTAAAACAGTTGCCCCTCAACTTCCCTTTTATTCTTTCCCCTCTAACCTTCAACTGATGCCCTCCAGTCCTTGATTCCCTGGGAAAAAGACTGAATGCATTCACCTTATACATGCCCCTCATGGTCTTGTACACTTCTAGAACAGTGCCCACTCAGTTTCCTCTGCTCTAAACAAAAAACTCCTCGCTCGTCCAACCTTTCCCTATAACTCAGACCCCTGAGCCCTGACAACATCCTTTTTTAAATTGTTCTGCACTTTTTACAGTTTAATAACTGAAACCTACACTGCATTCATCATATTTCCAGTGTTTCCCCACGGCACTGGAACCGACGGGACAACAATCCATGATCGAGAATGAACTCCTTTACAACAATCCCGTTTTCATAGTATTTCCCATGGTGCAGGTATCCTTGTGTCTTTCTGGTTGTATGGTTAATTAAAGACTTGTCCTTCTACAAAGCAAATCTGTGGCTTAATTGTTCCTGGAAGATGTGCCATGATTTTTCAGACTTTCAAAAACAAATGAACTCTCTCTCCACAGTCACCACACTAACATGGACTTGGCTGTACCTCAGTATTTTTTTCCAGTCACACTGAGATTTGAATAATTCGCCCACGGACAGAATACACACCTTTCCTTACACATGAAAAGGCCAATGAATATTCAGACCAGCACGGATCAAGTAACTATCAGATCTGAACAGGAAGTTCAATTTGAATTTCTCATCCACAAATCCGCCCTTTCAGCACCCTACAACTGAGAAAACAACTCACCACATTAATTCAGGATGGATCTTTAGAAAACAATTATAGTATTAAATTGTAGTTTCATGTTTCTCAATTTTTTAACTCTCAGTCTAACAATTTCTTTCTTCTGTGAACTGAAATCCAAACCAATCTCTTCGCTCCTTCCCTCCACACCCAGTTCTCACACTCTCTCTCTTCTCTTTGATTTCAGTTTCCTAGCTCTTGTCTGCGGACTAAGAACCAAATCAATGAGTCTGACTCTGAGTCCACCAGGGTGGGGGGGGGGGGGCAGGTGGGTGGTGAGGGGGGGATGCTGTTGCTGAATCCTCTGAAGACAACCATCCTGCATACCCTGCATACACTGCTTCCTGCACACTCTGGCCAAAACCCGTCTTACTAAAATGAACCAAATTAGAACTCAAATTGCAGGTCCATCCTTGTCACTTTCCACATAAACTCTGAATCTTCACAAAAAAAAGAGTTCTGATAACTTTCTGCAAAATGCTGCACCACTAATAGTCTGATCACATGTCAGGGTACCAGGAAACAGGCCATTCCCCTGGGTCCTGCTCCCAGAGGGAGGAAGATGCCAATGGCAGATTAATCCCTCACAACCGCAGCCTCCTTCCCAGGCACTGTGCATACTCCCACAATTGGCAAGCACTGCGCCCATACACTGGTCTCCCCTCCTACAGCACGTGCTCCCGATCATACAGGAGCCCGGGTGATTGACAGCAGCTGCTGCCCAATATGTCAGAATCCCGACAGTATGGAAACTGGCCCTTCTGCCAAACAAGTCCATACCGACCCTCCAAACATTAACTTACACAGACCCATTTCCCTACCCTATATTTACCCCTGACTAATGTAACTAATATTATGGGCAATTTAAAATGACCAATTCACCTGTCCTGCCCATCTTTGGATTGTGGGAGGAAACTGGAGCAGCCAGAGGAAACCCGCTCAGACACAGGAAGAATGCACAAACTCCGAGTTTGGCTGGAATCGAACCAGAGTACCTGGTGCTGTGAGGCAGCAGTGCTAACCACTGAGCCATCTCTATGGACGGGAAGGGGCGGGGCTGGAGAACTGGGGTAATGAGATTGTAAACAATGAATGAATGTGGACGACACTGGGGTGAGGGACAGGAGCAGCAGCAGGACGGGACCCTGGACAAACTGAGCAATGGGAGAGTCTGACAGGAGAGAAACTACAGGAAGGTTCTGTTTGGAGACTCAGGCAGGGACAGCTGGGAGACAGCATGGCCTGGTGGCTTGGGCAGGTTTTCTAATCATCCTCTTCAAAGATGCTGTTCCTCAACTCTGAGCCCGATCCTCCTGGTCCAGAGGTAAGGACACTGCCACTATTTCCTGGTGGGCAAGGGATACGGGGACTGCCTTTCAAAAGGAACTCAACTGTGTTGGTGACATTAACAAGACTCAATACACAGTCACTGACAAAATGCTGGCGTACATGAACTTCATCCAGAATATTAACACCTATAACTGGGTAACGCAGACCCCGGTATACAGAGTTAAATCCTGGATATTAATAGCAGTTTTGTGCATGGGAAATCATGTCTCATGAATCTGACTCAGTTTTTTTTTAAGAAGTAACAAAGAGGATTGCTGAGGTCAGAGCATGGACATGATCTACATGGACTTCAGTAACGTGTTTGACAAGGTTCCTCATGGGAGACTGGTCAGCAAGGTTAGATCGTATGGAGTACAGAACTGGCCCAAAGGTAGAAGGCAGAGGGTGCTTTTCAGGCTCGAGGCCTGTGATCAGTGAAGTGTCACAAGGATCGTGCTGGATCCACTACTTTTCACCATTTACATTCATGATTTGGATGTGAACATAAGAGGTATTGTAAATAAGTTTGCGGATGACACCAAAATGGTAGGTGTGGTAGACAGGGAAAAAGATTACCTCAGAGTACAAGGGGATCTGGATCCGATGTGTGATGGGCTGAGGAGTTCAGTTTAGAAGAATGCGAGCTGCTGCATTTTGGAAAAGCAAACTTTAGCAGGACTTAGTTTATAATAACTTCCAGGGGAGTGCTGCTAAACAAAGAGTCCTTGGAGTGCAGGTTCATAGTTCCTTGAAGGTAGAGAAGAAAGTAGATAGGATAGTGAAGAAGGCAGTTGGTCTACTTGTCTTTATTGGTCAGAGCATTGAGTAGAGGGGTTGGGAGGTCATATTGCGGCTGTACAGGACATTGATTCGGCAACTTTGTAATATTCCATGCAATTCTGGTCTCCTTCCTATCAGATGGATGTTCTCAAACTTGAAAGGGGTCAGAAAAGTCATCCAGGATGTTGCCAGGGTTGGATAGGCTGTTTTCCCTGGACCGTCAGAGGCTGAACAGTGACCTGAAAGAGATTTTTAAAATCAGGCCGGGCATGGATAGGGTAAATAGACAAGATATTTTCCTTGCGGAGGGGGGAATACAGAACTAGGGGACTGGGAGGGGAGGGTAGACAGAGAGGGGGTGGGCGGAGGGTCAGAGGGTGGGTTGATCGAGAGGTTTGGGACGGAAATGGGTGGGGGCAGAGAGGGGAATAGAGAGGGGAGGCACAGAAATGGATGGGGACAGAAAGCAAGATTAGAGAGGAGGGGAACAGACGGGAGGGGTACAGAGGGGGCGACCGACGGAGGGGTAAAGAGACAGGTGTGCGACCGACAGGGGTGCGACTGACAGAGGGGGGACAGACCAACAGATTGATGGACAGACCAACGGGGGAGTGCCACCGATGAGGTGTGGGGGCGACAAAGGACTGACCGACAGAGAGCGGGGGGAGGGAACCAGACAGAGTGGGGGGAGATGGGGGAACAGAGAGGGGAAGATGGAGAGTTATTTTATAGATCTACAACTCAACCCTGTTCGTGTTTTCTTCTCCTCACCTTAATTCCTTCTGAATGGTCCAGAACAACTGCATAGTTCCTGGAAAGTAGGAGTTCAGATGCTGAATGTGGCATTTGGGACACTGACCTTTAATAGAATGCACTGGTCAATAAATGGACTCTGGTTTGATTCCACAGTCTGTGTGGTGTTTGCACATTCTCCCTTTGTGTCTGCGTGGAGTCCCTCTGGGTGCTCTCAATTTCCTCCCACAAATCCAAAGACATGCAGGTTAGCTGGATTAGCTTTGGGTAATGGTAGTATACTGAATTAGGGTGGAATGCTGTTCCGATGGTTGGTATGGTCTCATGGGCCGAAAGGCCTGCTTCCACACTGTGGGGATTCTGTCACTGAGTATAGGGATTAGGAGGTCACGGTGTGGCTGAGTAGGGCATTGGTGAGGCCACTTTTAGAATACTGCATTCAATTGTGGTCTCCCTGATTTCAGAAAGATGTTACCAGAATAGGACTCAACCTCTTAATGACAAGTTCCTGGGAAGTATTGACAAACAAATAGACCGTGCAGTGTGGGTTGATAGTTCCTTGAAAGTGGGGTTGAAGGTAGACAGGGCAGTGAAGGTGGTGTTTGGTATGCTAGCTGTTATTGGGCAGTGCATTGAGGATAGGAGTTGAGAGATCAGGTTTCGGTTGTACAGTTTTTTGGCTCGGCCACTTTTGGAATCCCCCGACTGCTTTCAATTCCAGTCTCCCTGCTATAGGAAAGATGTTGGGAAACTTGCATGAGTTCAGAAAAGTTTTACTAGGGTATTGCCAGTATTGGAACATTTGAACCATAGGGAGAGGCTGAATAGGCTGAGGCTATTTCCCTGCAGCACTGGACACATTAGGTGGCTTTATTGAACTTTACAAAATTATGAGGGAGCAATGATAGGGTGACTAGTCATGGTTTCTTTTTCCCTAGGGTAGGGGAGATCAAATAAATGTGAATCCTTTTTCCAAGATGGAAATGACAGATTCTAGAGGAGAGATGGCAAGTTTAAAGGATATGAAAACCGAACCAACTGAAGATGCTGTAAACCAGGAAGAGAAACAGAAGTTTCTGGAAAAGCTCAGCAGGTCTAGCAGCAGGTGTGAAAAGAAATTAGAGTTAACGTATCTGAGGAAGGGTGACCAGACCCGAAACTTTAACTGAGTTTTCTTCACAGATGCTGCATGACCTGCTGAGCATTTCAACATCAGTGCAAGTTTAAAGGGAGTTGTTTGGAGTATATACCTGAGAGGAACTTGATGAAGTTTATAAATTGAAGTGAGACCACATCTGGGATTAATGACAGAAGTTTTGGTCCCTTTATTTAAGGAAATACATTTCATCAGAGGCATTTCACAGAAACCTGACTGGGATGATTCATCGTTTGCAGGGATTATCTTTTAAGAAAAGGCTGAAGTAGTTGGGACTCCACTCACTGGATTTGGGAACAATGAGAGGGGATCTCATTGTAACATGAAGGATTCTTAAGGAGTTTGACAGGGTAAATACTGAGAGAATGTTTCCCATCATGAGGGAGTCTGGAACCAGATTCTGGGTCAGTCACGGAATCACGGGTTCTGTTTTAGATTCGTCAAGTTTAAGGCAACACCGACACAGGTAAGGGGTTTCAGTAGCAATGGAGCTGGGGTGAGGTGGAGACAAGCAACATTTTAGAGATTGGAATTCCTGGTGTTTGTGATTGTGTAGATGTCTGATCAGAAGGTCAACTTGGGGTTACAGATATGACAGCAATATTGTGAAGAGTATGGTTCTATCTCAGATAGTTCCCAGGGAGAGGAAGGGGGTTAGCAGTAAGGGAAAGGAATTTGTAATAGCAACTGAAGGCAATGAGTTTAACCACTACAATGTTTCATTGGGGGAAACTGCAGCCAATCGCGTAGTGGGAGCGTGATGAGCAGTTTGATAACTGAGTAATGGAGAGGGATGATGGGGAGGGAGAGCTGGGCATTGTCAGTGTACATGTGAAACCTAACACGGTGCTTTTGGACGATGTCACCTCCTGGCAGTATGTAGGTGAGAAACAGGAGGGACCAAGGAGAGATCCTGGAGGGACACCAAATACAAGGAATTCAGAAAGAAAAGGGAGAGTGGAGATGGAGGAGGTGTTTGCAACAACGGTGAGGTCAAATATTAGTTTGTAGCAGAATGGGAGAGAAGGACATAACCAGAAAAGAGAGACAGATAGAACAAGGAACAATATCTGTGACTTAGTGAGGGGGAGTGATGAGGAGGAGGCACAGCCTAACACCAAAAACACTATTTCTACATTAGTGACGTCACCCAACTCCACCCTAGTCTCAGCTCATTTACTGAAACACTCGTCCATCCCTGTGTTATCTCCAGACTTCGTTATCAAACACACTCTTTGCCAACCTCCCACATTCAACTTACATGCAATCTCAAGAGTATCTAAAACCCTACTGTCCAAGTGCTCACTTGTACCAAAATTTGTTGATCCATCAACAAGCAACAATTTAAAATTCTCACCCTTGATGAAATTCCTGGCTGTGAACATCCCTGTCTCCCTGCACCACACAACCTGTGAGACCCCGACAACTCATTTTCTGTCAGATTCCCAACGATGTGTTTATTCATTGCTTCACCTGTCTGGCTGTTTCTCCTGTTGCCAAGGCAACACTGCCTGGAATTCCCACCCTAACCCTCTCAGACCTGCTTTCCTCCTTTAAGGTATTCCTGAAAACCTGTTTGTTTGGCAGTTCTTTTGATCACCTGACCTAATATCCCCATCTGTGGCCTTATGTCAGAAGCTCTTAATAGTATTTCTGTGGAATTATAAACTTAAAAAAAAAACAAACTGTTTTTGATTTGCACACACATTGTCAACTCTTCACTGTCGCTGAGTGAATAATCTATAACAGCTCTTACCCAACCACATTGTGGGAGCACCTTCACCACATGAACTGCAGCTGTATAGGAAGTCAAACATCACCTTCTCCACAGGCAATGGGGCTTTGGCACTGATCACTGGTATCTGTGGAGGGAGAAACAGTTGATATTTCAGGGAGTGTAAAATGCATTATAGGGAGGGAAAATGGTGCAGCATTTGGGATTTTCAAATTTGTGTTTTACAATGTGCACTACGTTCTGTAAAACCTCTCATTCCATACTGTGAAAATTTCCTTCTCTTTCTGGTCAATAGGTCTTTCCTTTCCCCTGCCCTGCACCTTCACACATTTCCAATGCCTTGGTCACAACAACACTGTGCTGTCCGTGAAGTTTACCACGTGGTGGAGTATTGTTCCGCCCCTCATTCACTCCGATTGGTTGAAGGACCAACTAGCACCTCTAGCCCCCGTTCCCCCACTGACATCAATAATCCGAGGCCCATTGTGGGCTGGAGCAGGCTCAGTGTTTCCTGTTTTTGCTGCTGTTCATCAGGTATAAGAGAGAGAGGGCTCATCCCTGTTTCTCCTGATGTCAGACAATAACAACAACTACCTGCATTGTATGGAGCCTTTCACATTGACAAATCTCCTAAAATTCTTCACGGATGATGGAAACGTTGATTAAAGAGAACGATTTTTAGATACATCTTTAAGGTGGACAGAGGGGGTTAGGGAGAATATTCCAAAGGTTTGTGTACTCGGCAGCTCCAATTGTGGAGTGATATAGGTGGGCAACAGCTTACAATGGAGACAGTTAGGGGCTAACCATAGGTTAAGAACCCCATGTCGAAGCCCCCTACCCCACACACCAGACCTTGTTCTCACAGCCTGTCATTACACACTACCTATGGTTAGCCACTAACTGTCTCCATTAACAGCTAGTCACCCTCCCCCAGCCACATTGTTATCCACTCCTTTATCCAACCGTTCTTCTCACTCTATCCCCACCTATCCTTTACTCCTTATATCCTCTCCCCACACTATCTTCTGCAAATAAACTGACTTTTTTTCCTCAGTAACATCTGTTCTGTGGAAAGGACACCGGATCTTAAACTTTAACTCTGATTTCTCTTCACAGATGCTGCCAGACCTGCTGAGATTTTCCAGATCCTCCGGGTTGTTAGTTCTGTTTTACATCTTCCGCAGTTCTTTTGGTTTTAATTTACTGGGAGTTTGTAATTCAGGTCCAACAGCCTCTGTCCCAGTCTCTGCTGTCTCTCCCACCCCCACCCAGTGACACTGCACCTGCACAGCTCATGGACAGGTGTCGGCTTGCTGACCACACCCCTGATTCACTCCCATTGGCTGCAGGGGAACACAGACTCTCCTCCTATTGGTCTGGAGCTGCCGTCAATCAGCCGGGCACCATTGTCATGAGAGTGGTTGGCTCCTCCCTCTCTCTGCCCTGGGATGAGCTTCATCATTCACAGTGAATAGGGCAGTATCACAGAGCACAGGGGCTGGGGGCTATTCAGCCCATTGGGGCTGTACTCTCTCTCTCTGGAGATGCTGCAAATCTGTCCCAAGTCCCTTCCCATGAGCCCATAGCCTCCCAAATCTTTCCTTAAAAAGTAAAATTCCAAGTCTGTTTCAGAATTCCTGCTGAATCTGTGTCGTTCAGACTGTTCCAGATGCTCAGAACTTACTGAGTAAAATAGCGTTCACATTTTCACCTTGTATTATTTGCCAATTACTTGAAAATAGTTACTAAAAATTGTGACAGTGTTAACAATTCCTCTCTCTCTCTGTAAATTCAAGACCTTGCAACCAAATCTGCACAAGATCGAAATCACTGCTTCACCTTCTCAGCTCCAAGGATAATTATCTGTGCTTCAGCTAGCTCTGCACAAAAGAGAGGAATGCATCTTAAATTATCAACATCAAAGAAACAGACCTTCGGTCCAATTCGTCCTTGCCAACGAGGAATCCTAAACTAATGGATTCCGATTTACCATCTATTGGCCTGTATCCATCAAATCCCTTCCTATTCATGTATCCAATTGGAAGCCTTTTAAATGTTGGGATTTTATCAGCCTCCACTACTTCATCTGGTAGCTCCTCCCATACACACACCACACTCAGCTTGAAAACGTTGCCACTTAGATCCCTTTTAAATCTTTGCCCTCTAAACTTAAACCCATGTGCTCTAGTTTTGGACCCACCTAACCTGAGGAAATAGGACGCCAGCTGCTCACCTTATCCACGCCCCTCGTGATTTTATAAGTCTCCATGGAGACACCTCTCAGTCTTTGACTCACCTAAGAAAATAGCCCCAGCCTATTCAGCCTCTCCCTGTAGCCCAAATCCTCCAATCCTGGCAACGTTTTTGTAAATCTTGTCCAAACCTTTTCAAGTTTCACAACATCCTTCCCAGAACAGGGAAATTCAAACTGAAAACAGAATTCCAGAAGTGGCTTAATCAACGTCCTGTCCAGCCACAATGTGACGTCCCAGTTTCTGTATTCAATGCATTGACCAATAACGGAGAGCGTTAATGGAGTCCCATTTGCCAGCGGTTCACCCTTATCCCTCTAAATCCTCCCTCTTCATGTACCAAATCAGATGCCTGATTCCAAGAACAGGGAGATTGGAACTGAAAACAGAATTCCAGAAGAGCTGTAATCAGTGCCCTGTCCAGCCACAATATGACGTCACAACAGCTGCATTCAATGCATTGACCAATAACGGGGAGCGTACCAAATGCTGCATTCACTCCCTCGCCTCCCTGGGACTCTACTTTCAAGGAACTATGAACCTGCACTCCAAGGTCCCTTTGTTCAGCAACGCCCCTCAGGACTTTACCATTAAGTGTATAAGTCCTGCTCTGATTTGCCTTTTCAAAATACAACAGCTCACATTTATCTAAATTGAACTCCGTCTGCCATTCCTTGCTCCAATGGCCCATCTGATCAAGATCCTGTTGTATTCTGAGCTAACCTTCTTCACTGTCCATGACACCTCCAATTTTGGTGTCTTCTGTGAACCTACTGACCATACCTCATATATTCACATCCAAGTCATTTATTTAAGGGCCCAATATCCATCCTTGCAGCACATTGCTGCTCACAGACCTCCAGTCCGCAAAGCAACCCTCCATCATCCTCTGTCTCCTACTTTCAAGATAGTTTTGTAATGGCTTGCTCTCTCTGCATTCCATGTTATCTAACCCTGCTAACCACTCTGCTTTGTGGAACCTTGTTGAATGTCCATATCAACAGCATTCACCGCCTTCCTTATTCAATTTTTTCGTCACTTCAAAATACTCACTCAAGTTAGTGAGACCCAATTGTGCATGTACAAAGCCACATTGACTCTACCTGATCATTTCTGTCCCGCTGCGCCTTCCTTGTTCAGTCCACACCCTCCCACCAACCCACGCTCCACACACTTGACCCTCCCTTACCACCACGGGAGATGTAAAACATGCGGCCACACCTCCCTCTGACCTCTGTCCAAGACCCCAAAATGATCTTTTCACATCAGGCAGAGATTTGCCTGCACATCCCAAAACCTCATATACTGCATCTGGACACTATGGGAAATTTAACATGGTTCATCCAACTAACCTACACATCTTTGGACTGTGGGAGCAAACTGGAACACCCGAAGGAAATCCTCACAGACACTGGGGAGAATGTGTCAACTCCAACACAGACAGTTGCCCGAGGCTGGAATCAAACCCAGGTCCCCGGTGCTGAGCAAGCAGCACAAACCACTGAGCCACAATACTGTGGGATCTTTGATGCTGATGAGCTGCCCCACTAATACCTCAGTCACTCACCCTGCCTTATTTCCTAAGAGGCAGTGATGATGGAGTGAAATCAGACAGTTAATTCAGAGACCCAGATAACGTTCTGGGGACAAGGGTTTGAATCCCATCACGGCAGATTTTGGAACGTGAATTCAATAAATATCTGGAAAAAATAATCTAGTGATGACAGGAATCCATTGTCAATTGTTGGAAAAACCAATGTGGCTCACTCATGACTTTTAGGGAAGGAAAATGCCATCCTTACCTGGTCTGGTCTGCATGGGACTCCAGACCTATAGCAACGCAGTTGACTCTTAACTGCCCTCTGGGTAAACGCAGCAATAAATGCTGGCCGAGCCAGTGACAGCCTCATCCTGTGAATGAATAAAGAAAACAGGTCAGGTTTTGTTCCTTCTCTCGTAGGTACATCCTACAAACTCAATCAGAAACGTTCTCGTACACACTGAACAAATACCTTTCCATCCAAGCCCTTAACACTACAGCACTCTGAGGCTATGTTGGTAAAGTTAAAACCACTTATCATTGCATCCATATTATTCTTACAGATATCTGAGGTCTCCTGGTAAAATTGTGTCTCAATTCCCTGCTGACTATTGGGAGAGGGTCTATAACACAGTTCCAGTAAGATGGTCATCCCTTTCTTATTTCTCAGTACCAACCAAATAACTTGCCTGGATGTACTCCCAGGAATATCCTTCCGAAGCCCAGCCATAATGTTATCCTTAATCAAAAACACCTCTCCCACTGCACTGTTGGTCCCTTTCTATCCTTACTATAGCAGCTATACCCTGGAACATTAATCTGCTAGTCCTATCCATCCCTGAGTGATGCCTCTGTAATTGCTGTAATATCCCAGTCACATGTTCAAAACCATACCCTGAGCTCATCTGCCTTCCCCGTCAGGTCTCTTGCATTGAAATAAATGCAGTGCAACTGCTCCGTCGCACCTCATTGTGTGACTTGCTCTTGCCTGCCTTGACAGTCTGACCGGTGAACAGTACCAGCCTCAGACTCACCTCTTTTCTCACTATCTCTTTAGGTTTACCCCGACTCCCTCACTGGTTTAATGCCTCCCGAGTGGCACTAGCAAATCTCCCTGCTCATCAGGACCCCATGCTTTCCCCTTCCTATGCCATTGGTACCAATGTACAATGTCCTCCCACTGGTTATTCTCCCTTTTGAGAATATTCTGCTCCCTCTGTGAGACACTGGCACCAGGGCAGCACCACCCCATTCTGATGTCTCACTGTCAGCTGCAGAAATGGCAGACTGTGCCCCTGACTAGAGAGTCCCCCATCACTATCGATCGTGTGGAAATGGATATACCTCACATTATGTTAGAAGCCAGTCTCAGTACCAGTAACTTGGCTGTCAGTGCTGCATTCCCCTGAAAGTCTATTACCACCTACATTTTTCAAAACCGTGTAATTGTCTGAGATGGGGATAGCCAGTGGAGACTCCTGCAGTACCTACCTACCCCTCCTAGCTTTCCTGGAGGTAACCCATCTACCTGACTGTATCTGCAGTATCTTGCAATCCTGAGACGGCCACATATCACACCCCACGGCTCCTGTTAACTCCTCACTGCCTTTAATCACTCCTCCACCAATCCATGCGTTCCAATAGGATTTGCAATCACACTTCCTGCAGACATAATCATCAGGATCATTGAGACTCTCCCTAATCTCCCACATCCGACAGGAACAGCACACCACTCTACAACAGGCCATCTCTCCACCTTCACAACCTACAGACCATGACAAAGACACAGTCTTACTTCTCAAAAAATACTGCCCGAGATTAGCAATGCTTACATTTCATATCTTAAACATTTAATCAAGAGACTGTAAGACATTAAAAAGAAATCCTCACCTTACTCACTATTGTAGATTTAATAAAATAAAACCGACTAAGATTGATATTTGAAGAGACTGAAACTCACTGAGCTGAATCCCGGCTCTGAGTACTTCCAAGGGTGAGGTCTCTCTGAGGGCAGCTGTGAAATGTCACTGTTTCTCTTCTCTGCCCGCTCCATTTCCAGAGAGGTTTTTAACTTCACAGCAAGTCAGCTCAGAGAGGTCACTGTTTGGTTTTATTCACTGGGGGTTGCCTTTGCTGCCCAGACCAGCATTTATTGGCCACCTTCACTTGTCTTGGAGAAAGTGGTGGTTAACCGCCTCCCTGAAATGCTGCAGTCCATGTACACCACAGTGATGTTTGGACAACAGTCCCCCTCTGGCCCCACAACCCTCCCTGTCTCTGTAATCCCCCTCCGCCTTCAGAAATTACATGTCCGTGGCATCAGATTTTTATTTAGATTCATTTTTGTTTAACAAACACCCCTCCCCCCAAAAAAGTGAAATATTTCACTCCCAAACAAATTTCTGTTGATTAACCTTTTGGAGAGGCCGACACATGGACGTTGCACATTGTTCACGTAGAATGATGGAACTCTCTTTTAAACATTGCTAAAAAGGGGAGGCAATGGCTTAATGGTATTCCTGCCAGATGAGTGACATGTGCAATGTTCCGAGGATTAGGGTTAGAATCCCAACATGGCTGTGCGGACATCAGAATCCAATACAATCTAGAGTGAAAAGGCAAATGATGACCATGAAACTATTGTCGATTGTCAGAAAACCCATCTGGTTCACTCATGTCCTGTAGGGAAGGAAACGGTCATCCTCACCTGGTCTGGCCTACATGTGACTCCAGACCCACAGCAATGTGGCTAGCTCTCAACTGCCCTCAGGAAAAATACATTAAACACTGTTAACAAATACTCCGCAGGAATCATTGAAAAACTGTCTGTTCCCTGAACTAAAACTGAGTTTCAGCTTCACCTTCTCCCTGTCTCCCCTCTCCCTGTTTACACCCAACTCCAAAACACACTCATTGAGCCAAGCAGCCCTCACAGTGCAGCCCTGTCATTTTCATTGCCTGCTCACCCCTACACTGCCCTCAGCCTCCTGTACTGTTCCAATGCATCTCAATGGGAGCTCAGGGACAGCATCTCATCTTTCAATGCAGCCCTTTGTAACCCCAGAGTCAACATGGACCTCAGCAGTTTCTGAATGAACAGACCGTTGTCAGAATCTGGAACGTTCCACCTGAAATGGTGCTGGAATTGGAGTCCAAAAGGACTTTTGATGGGAAGTTTGCAGTTAATTGAAAATATGAAGTTTACAGGTTAACATCATGAAGTGAGTGATTGTAAGATCTCTCAGATTTAGACACAAAGAGACCAGGTGTAATTTGGATAAATCTGTGCTCCCTCTCAGGCCAATAGCTCCTTCCTCAGCTGCAGGGCCCACAACATAGCGCACACCCAAACGGTGATCCAACCACGAATTTGTACATCTTCCTGCTTAACAAAAATATTGGAGATATTTTCCACAAACCTTTCTCCTTCCACATTTAAACGTCAATGATATTCAGATCCTGATGACTCCATTGACTGTAAAAACTTACTTTTGAGATCCCAGCCTCAATTATTCTGATTTAATATCCTATGAAATGAATTCTCAAAACAAAACTCAGAGCCAGTGCAGGGAGAATACAAGACATATTTTTCTCTTGGTATGTGACTGATGTGTAAATGCCTCTCTTCAAATCGTACACCACCTCCTCCCCCCACCCCCCCGATCCTAGGAAGAGGACATGTCCATGCCCCTCACTGTACCTTGCCCCCAATAAAGATGGCGGCCATATCCCAGGACCTGTCACCGCCTGAGGGCCGCAGCCATTTTCCAATCTGCTGCAAACACGGGAAAGAGTTTCTAATTCAGATTAATGACCCGCACAGAGTGTAATTAATACTTCCCAGTCTAAAGTGACTCATTGTCTCCGTCTCCGAGGCCACTCTCCCCTTCCCTGTTTGTGTCTCCCACATTCACCAACGTCCGAGTCACGTGACATTGCACAGGGAGAGTTACTGGTGACGTGTCATCCCACTGGCCACGCCCCTCATTCACTCCCATTGTTTGGATGACCAGCTGGTTCCACTTTGTCCAACAGTCCCACCACCTTTTCCTATTGGTCCGAAGCTGCCATCAATCAGCTGCACCCCATTGTGAGGTCAGTGGTGGGATCCTCCCCCTACCTGAATCAAACCCGGAAGGTGGATGGATGGTGTCAATCAGGAACAAGCAGGAGGTGCTGGGAAAGCTCAGCAGGTCTGGCAGCATCTGGGAACAGGAATCTGTCCAGTGGCCCTTCCTCAGAACCGATGAGAGCTGGGAAAATTAGAATCCTGACAGTGTGGAAACAGGCCATTCGGCCCTAAAAGTCCACAGCGTATCTCCGAAGAGTATCCCATCCAGACCCATTCCCCTACCCTATTACTGTATATTTCTCCTGAATAATGCACCTCACCTACACATCCCTGAGCATTATGGGAAATTTAGCTTGGCCAATTCAACTAACCTGCAGATCTTTGTACTGCAGGAGATAGGGGTTAAAGAGCAAATAATGGGCAGGTACAGAACCCAGAGAGAGACAGGAACATTTGGAAAGACAAAGGAGTGGATTATGATCTGATTGGGAGAGTGCATAGCTGTTAATGGAGGGGACGGGAACCGGTGTCTGGCAGCATCTCAGTGGAGGTGGCGGAAATGGCGACTGATGATCTACGTTTTGCTGCAAAAACAGACCCGAGCTTCCAGCTGCCTGTCAGTATAACACACGAGCCTGTTCCCTGGCCAACATCTGTCTCATGCTTACTGCAGTGTTCCAGTGAGGCCAGAACATACCAAATGGCCGGTATTTCAAGGACTGCAATTTCCCCTCCCATGTGGTCAATACCATCCACTATATCTCCTCCACTTCCTGCACCTCTGCCTTTGAAACCCACACCTCCAACTGCAACAAGGATAGACCACCCCCCCCACCAAGTCCTTAACTTCCACCCAGATACAACACATCATCCTCTGCCGTTTCCACAACCTACAATCAGACCGCACCACCAGATTCTTAAGGGGTTTGACAGAATAAATACTGATGTGTCTGAGGGTAAATACAGAGGGGGGAGTTTGAAACCAGATTCTGAGTCAGTCACAGAATCAAGGGTTCTGTTTCGGATTCATCAAGTTTACGGGAACACGGGTAAGGGGTTTCAGTAGCAATGGATCTGGAGTGAGGAGGAGACAAGCAACATTTAAGAATTCCTGGTGTTTGGGATTGTGTAGATGTCTGATCAGAAGGTCAGCTTCACATCAGATATAACTGTAATAATATTGTGAAGAGTGTAGTTCTGCTGCATCGTTCCCAGGGAGAGGTAGAGGCTCAGCAGTAAGGGAAAGGAACTTGTCAGAGAATGGGTTTAACCATTACAATGTTTCATTGGAGGAAACTGCACCTAATCGAGTAGTGGGAATGTGGTAAGCAGTTTGATAACTGAGTAACAGTGGAGTAATGGAGAGGGATGATGGGGAGGGAGAGCTGGGCATCGTCAGTGTACATGTGAAACCCAACATGGTGCTTTTGCACAATGGCACCTCCTGGCAGTATGTACATGAGATACAGGATGGGCCAAGGACACCAAATGCAAGGAATTCAGAAAGGAAAGGGAGAGAGTGGAGATGGAGCAGGATTTTGGGAGAGAAGGATAAAACCAGAAAAGACAGAACAAGGAACAATATTGGTGAATCAGTGAGGGGGACTGATGAGAAGGAGGAGGAAAGAGAGTTGGAAAGTCTGTAGTTTAGTGAAATTAGGGTAAAGGGTCAAGATGAGTTCTGATAAGGCTTGACAAGAGACTGGAAGAAGATGTAAGTTTTGGACAAAAACCAGGAACACCATGTGAGGCAGTTTGGCTCTGTGGGCTAGTGAGAGGGAGGGAAGCTGCAGATTGGATTATCTCAGTCTTAGTGACAGAGAAACGCCATGTGCTCCAAACTCTTCTTGTTGGAGGGAAGGATGGAGGAGACAGGAGGATGGACAGTGTTTCACAAAGAAACAAAACCTGGGTGAGTGATATTTAAAGTGATTAAACAAACCTAATATATTTAACTTTTATCCAAAATATTAAAACAAATGACTGAAGTCCTGGTTCGAATCCCAACTTGGCAAATGGTGGAATCTGAATTCAAGAAAAAATAATTGGAATTAGGAATCTCCTAATCTCCATGGAACCATTGTCAATGGCAAAAAAATCCTGCCAACCCGACAGTGGCCCAGCCAGCTACTCACTGTATTAATCACTGCAAAGTCTCAATAAAGGAATGAAACTGGATGGACCACTCGGTATCTAACAAGGCACCAGAAAATACAGCCACAGAATCAGCCCTCTGGATGGTGCAACGTCCTCCAGACTAACATCTGGAGTTTGGTGCCAAAATGTGCAGAGCTGTCTCACAGACCAATCAAGGAACAGCCTGACATTCTCATACTCATGAAATCAACCCTTACAGACAATGACCAGACACCACCATCACCATACCAAGATATTGAGATTGTGGTGATGGAAAAGCACAACAGGTCAGACAGCATCCGAGGAGCAGGAGAATCGACGTTTCGAGCCTAAGCCCTTCATCAGCCTGACCTGCTGCGCTTTTCCAGCACCACAGTCTCGACTCTGATCTCCAGCATCTGCAGTCTTCACTTTCTCCTGAAATCTCTGAATATGTCCTGTCCCACCAGCAGGACAGATCAGGAAGAGGTGGTGGCACAGACAGGGAGGATTTGCTCTCGGAGTACTCAGCATTGACTCCGGACACCAGGAAGTCTCATGGCTCCTGTTGATTACTAGGTACCGTCCTCCCTTGGCTGATGAATCACTTCTCTTTCATGTTGAACACCATTTGGAGGAAGCACTGGGGAAGTAAAATGGTGTCAAACGTACTCTGGGTACAGGATTTCAATGTCCACAATCGAGACTAGCTCTGCAACAGAATTACTGACTGAGCTGGTCAGGTCCGAAAGGACACAGCTGTTCAACTGAGTCTGCAATGGGTGGTGAGGGAACCAAGAGGGAAAAAACATACTTGATCTCATTGTTATGAATTGACCAGCTGCAGATACATCTGTCCATGACGGTATCGGACAGGACACATTCCTCTTGGAGACAAAGTCTTGGCTGAAAGTTGAGAAAAACCTCCATTGTGTTGAGTGACACTATCACCGTTCTAAATGGGACAGACTTTGAAGAGATGTAGAATCTCAAACTGGATCTCTGAGGCACTCTGGGACATCAACAGCAGCAGAACTGTACTCCAGCACAATCTGTAATCTCATGGGTTTGTAAATCCTGCTCTCACCCATCACAATGGACAGGAAAGGAGGGCATGCCAAGAGCAGCACCAGGTGTACCTAAAAATGAAGTGCCAACCTGGTGAAGCTACCAAACAGGACCATCTGCATTTCAAACAGCATCAGCACCAAGCCACAGAGCTAAGTGATCCTACATCCAATGGAACAGATCGGAACTCTGCAGTTCTGCTACACCCAGTTGTGAACGGTGATGGACAATTAAATAACTCACTGGAGGAAGCATCACAGATATCCCCACCTTTACTGATGGAGGGGCCTCACACATCCATGCACCAGATACGACAACAGCATTTGCAGCTATCTGTATCCAGAAGTGCAAAGTGGGATGATCCATCTCATCCTTCTGCAGTGGTTTCCAACATCACAGATGCGAGTTTTAAGCCAGTTTGATTCAGTTTGGATAACATCAAGAAATGGCTAAGTAGTGCAAAGGCTACGGGCTCTGGCAATAATACTGACAGAGGAGGTTCCAGACTGAGTCTGTCTGTCATAGAGAGTATGGCTGCCTCATGGAGTTTGAAGCACTGCAATGGGTCCATGCAAGTCATGTTCGTCAAGGATATTATAACGGTGGCTGAGAGTACTTTTGATGAGGACTCTATTACTGAGGTAGTGTGGGCTGAGGTTAGAAACAGGGGAGGAGAGGTCACACTGCTGAGAGTTTTTTTATAGGCCTCCACAGAGTTCCAGGGAAGTTGAAGAGAGGATTTGCAAAATTATTCTGGGTAAGAGCAAAAGTACCAGGGTGGGCATTATGGGGGACTTTTGCTTCTCTGCAGAGAGGTAGCGAGTCTGTTTGAGAACGTGGCTGAAGAGCTTATGGGGGCTTTAGCTTCCCCAACATTGACTGGGAATGCTATAACTCTCATACGTTGGGTGATCATTTTTTGTCCAGTGTGTACAGGAGGGTTTCCTGATACAGTATGTCGAAGGCCAACAAGAGGGGAGGCCACATTGGATCTGGTGATTGGTAATGAACCAGGCCAGGTGTTTGATTTAGTTTTAGGTGAGCACTTTGGAGAGAATGACCATAATTCAGATATGTTTAGTTTAGCAATGGAAAGGGACAGGTACATGCCACAGGGCAAGAGTTATCAATGGGGCAAGGACAATTATAATGCAATTATGCAGGAATTGGGATGCATAGAATAGCGTAGCAAAATGCAGGGGATGCAGAGAATGAAAATGTGGAGCTGGTTTAAGGAAGAGATATTGCATGTCCTTGATAGGTATGTCCCTGTCAGGCAGGGAGGAAGTGATAAGGTAAGGGATCCGTGGTTTATTACAGAAATTGCATCGCTTGTTAAGAAGAAGAAGGAGGCTTATGTGTTGATGAGACAAGATGGTTCAGATGAGGAGATGGAGAGTTACAGATCAGATAGGGAGGATTTAAAGAGAGTTAAGAAGAGCAAAGAGAGGACACGAGCAGTCTTTAGCAAATAGAATAAAGGAGAATCCTAAAGTTTTCTATAGGTATGTGAGGAATAAAATGATGATTACGGTAGGAACAGGTCCAATCAAAGACAGAATGGGAAGTTGAGTGTGTACCATGTGGAGATCGGAGAGGTGCTAACGAACATTTCGCATTGGTTTTCACTCAGGGAAAGGAGAATATTGTAGAGGAGAAGAATGTGGTATGAGATATTAGACTAGAAAGGATCGTGATTAGTTAGAAACAGGTGTTATCAATTCTAGAAAGAGTGAAAGTAGACATGTCCCCTGGGTTGGATGGGATTTATCCAAGGATCCTCTGGGAAGCTAGGGAGGAGATAGCAGAGCATTTGGCTTTCATATTTGAGTCATCATTGTCTACACGTTTGGTACCATACGACTGGAGGATTGCAAATGTTGTGCCTTTGTTCAAGGGCAGTAGAGATGACCCAGGTAATTATACACCAGTGAGCCTGACTTCTGTTGTAGGAAATGTTTTGGAAAGGATTATAAGAGATGAGATTTATAATCATCTTGCAAACAACAATTTGATTTCAGATAATCAACATGGTTTCGTTAAGGCAGGTCATGTCTCGCAAACCTCATTGAGGTTTTTGAGAAGGTGACCAAGCATGTAGATGAGGGTAGGGAAGTTGACGTGGTATACATGGACTTCAGTAAAGCCTTTGATAAGGTTCCACATAGTAGGCTGTTGGAGAAAATGCAGAGGCATGGAAATGAGGGTGATTTAGCAGTTTGGATTAGAAACTGGCTTTCTAAAGGAAGGCAGCGAGTGGTGGTTGATAGAAAATATTCAACTGGAGTCCAGTTACTAGTGGTGTGCTACAAAAATCTGTTTTGGGACCACCACTGTTTCTCATTTTTAGAAATGACTTAGACGCAAGCATAGGTAGATGGATTAGTAAATTTGCTGATGACACTAAAGTCGGTGGAGTAGTGGACAGTGTGGAAGTGTGTTACAGATTGCAGGGGGACTTGGATAAACTGCAGACTTGGGCTGAGAGGTGGCAAATGTAGTTCAATGCAGCTAAATGTGAGGTGATGCACTTTGAGAAGAATAACAGGAAGGCAGAGTACTAGTTCAATGGAAAGATTCTTGGTAGTGTGGATGTGCAGAGGGATGTCGGAGTCCATGTACATAGATCCCTGAAAGTTGCCACCCAGGTGGATAGTACTGTTAAGGTGACATATGGTGTGTTAGGTTTCATTCATAGAGTAATTGAGTTCCAGAGCAGCAATATCATGCTGCAAAGATAAAAAAGCTGGTGCAGCCATACTTGGAATACTGTGTGCAGTTCTGGTGCCCATATTTCGGGAAGGACAGGAGGAATTGGAAATGGTGCAGAGGAGATTAACCAGGACATTGCCTACTCTGGAGGGAGGGTCTTACGAGGAAAGGCTGAGAGACTTGAACCTGTTCTCCTTGGCAAGAAGGCTAAGAGGGGATTTGATAGAGACATACAAGATGATCAGAGGCTTAGATAGGGTAGACAGTGGAAGTCTTTTTCTAGGATGATGATGTCAGTATGCACGAGGGGGCATAACTACAATTGAGGAGTGATAGATTTAAGACAGATGTCAGAGGCAGGTTCTTTACTCAGAGAGGGGTAAGGTTGTGGAATGTACTACCTGCTAATGTAGACAACTCAGCCACATCAGGAAGATTTAAACAATCCTTAGATAAGGACATGGGTGATTTTGGGATAGTGTAGGGGTGAGAATCAGTTCACAGGTCAGCGTGACATCAAGGACTGAAGGGCCTGTTCTGCGCTGTATTGTTCTATGACTATTGTGCTACAAGAGATTTCTGCTGTCTTAAACAGAGTGACAGATCTTGTATGTTGGCTTACAAAATGTCACTGATCGCTACCAAAAATGTACGAGGTCAAGTTAGGGCAATAATAAGTTGCTGCAACAGGAGGGGAGCAGGTAACTCCATACAAAATCCTGCTTCTTCTCACCTATTTTTACCTCCAAAATAGAGGGAAAGCACCTCTGGATCCCACCACAACAATTTGCCCCACAATCCTGGTATCTGGCTGCGCACTAGGTGGAGTGGAATAGTCTGTACTGGGACCCATTGGGGCCCTGAAACACTTGGGAAAGACTAAAATCATCTGAGCATTGAGAACCCCACCACATTGTATGCATTTTCTATTGTTTTTACTCGGTTCCCTTGTTTTTCCGAATGAACCTGTTTAAAGTTGTTATTAGACGCATCTGCACTCGCTGTGAATTGAACCCAGGCCTCCCGGTCAAGATTCGGGATATTTTCACCGCAGCACAAGACATCGACTCTAAATTCCCTTGTCCCTTAATGTTTCTGGTGCTTAGCTGCTGAGTCACGCCCGAATCAACTCTGCAAATGGGAGGAAGGGGCGGAACTGGAGGACCAAGCAGCGGCCGGTCCTCCAACCAGAGTGAGTGAGGGGCGGGGCCAAAGCATTCTCGGGAGTGAACGCGTCAGGATTGGTCAGAATGCAAACTGTTTTGCAGGATTGATCGTTTTCACTACATAGTGGAGTGTTAAACCTCAGTCATAAATCAATGTGAGATTTTAAGAAATAGTTGTGATGTAAATGTGATAACGTACATATTTTCAATCGATTTGCACAAATTGAGTAAGAAACTTGTTTTCAAACTCAGAACGACAGGTAATTTACATACTTGGCCAGTATGGTTGAGTTGGACCGAACAATCTACTCTCATACTAGCCAGCTCTATATCTGTAAGTCGACAGAACTGTTGTTAATGACAAATATATCACCCATGATTCTCTTCAGTTATGAATAATCTGTATAAACTCACCGGAAACCTCAGACGCACGCGCAGTTTGGTTCCTATGTGGCACATGCGCAGTGTCACACTGATCGGGACAGGGAGAGGGAGAGACACGGAGCTGAATTCTCCGGCAGCGGCTGCGATCGGCTTCAGAGAGTGAGCTCAGAGCCGGTGTGTGGGAGCGTCGCTGGGAGAAAGGAGCGGACAGAATTCACAAATCTCGGATAGAGGTAAAAAAAACCAAAAAGCCCCTCCAGGCCCGGGGAAGGAGGTGGCGGTCTCTGATCGGGGAAGCGGCTCAGGGTCACGGCCGCCATTTGTTTGAGGGAAGAGGGAGCGCTCTGGGCCGCCATGTTGTGAAGGTCAAGGTGCAGGAGGGCGGGGCTATCGGGGTCTGTAGAACAATCAGAGGAAAGGGAAGCCCCATTGTTACTGATGAATTCCATGAACACAGCGTCACTGGGCGGTCCCGCAGGAATCTCCTCTCTCAGTCCCTGCTGTGATGTTTCACCCAATCAGAACGGGCGGCACGGTGGCACAGTGGTTAGCACTTCTGCCTCACAGCGCCTGAGACCCGGGTTCAGTTCCCGACTCAGGCGACTGACTGTGTGGAGTTTGCACGTTCTCCCCGTGTCTGCGTGGGTTTCCTCCGGGTGCTCCGGTTTCCTCGCACAGTCCAAAGATGTGCGGGTCAGGTGAATTGGCCACGCTAAATTGCCCATAGTGAATGTAAGGGTATGGGTGGGTTTCGCTTTGACTTGTTGGGCCGAAGGGCCTGTTTCCACACTGTAAGTCTAATCTAAAAAAACCAGCAGCTCTCCTCCTCTCTCCGCTCCCCCTTCTGTCCTTCCTGCAGCATCTGCCCCCTGGGGCATTGAGCTGCCTGTCCCTCCCTCAGCTGTTGTTCTGTAATCCCTGTGATATCCCAGTCCCACCTTAGATTACTTCACTAAAGACAGGGATGCAACCGATGGATTTTTCTTAACCTCAGCAATTGTTTAATACTCACTTACATGTTTTTAATTACATCATTTTTGAAGCATTTATTTCACATTCAATCATTTGCAATGGTGGGATTTGGACTTGTGTCCAGAGAACACTTGCTGAGTTTCTGGATAAATCGTCACACAATAATGCCCCAAGGCCATCACTTCACCTGCTCACAGTTTGTATATCCCAGTGCAACATGAATTAAAACCCTTTCTTCCTGCACAATTGTTTGACCCGGCGCTCTGGTGATGTGACTCAGTACCTCACCGTCTGGTATCCCTCACTGTGTGCGTCTAATTGCTGCTTCTGTCAGCGTCTCTCACTTTTGAAGCTACTCCAGATCATGAGCCAACAGAATTCTCCGCTCCAGAGAGATGAGGCAGCACAGGTCAGGAATGGAGACTGGGATTTTCCAGATCTATGTGAGGCTCAGTGCCATTCTATATGTGTCACCCTCAAAGCATTAGTCTAATTTCCCATTTTGCCTATTTCTGTGTCTTCTACAGGTACGCATGGAGTTCCTGACTCAATAGACTTGCCAACTGCTGGCTGGGACGATGGTTGGTCAGCCAGGATGACACAGTCAGGGAGGTCGGAGTCATCAATCAATCCTGCTACCAGGTAAGATCATTCCAGTGCACAGAGCAGAAAGTAGTAAGAGGGATCCAAACATCAGCTAACAAGACATGACATAGAGAAAGTGCTGGAGGGGGAGCACAGTACAGACACAACCCAGGCTCAATCACCATACCTGCTGCAAGTTTTGTTGTAATGAGACAGCATCGGGAGTTCCCAGTTATCAGTCCAGGCCTGTGCTTTCTTGGGGAGCATCAGAACAACTGAGGGGAAAGCAGGCCTCCCATGAGAGGGTGGTAAAGCAATCTGGGATCTTTCTGTTCCCTATTCCCTCTCCAACACTATCTATGGCTTGTATTGAGGACCAGTGTCTTCAATCATTCTAACTCCTATAACAGTTCCTATCTCTGTCATCTCCCCTCTCACCAATTATTTCACATATTTGAAACCTCCAGTCCAGATGACCATCCATATCACTGTAACTTGCTTCAATCTCTACAACATGCCTTGTCTCGATAGTCTTCTCCTCCTCCAATAACTGCAGACGTAGGGTCTGTTTCTGAGCGGCATGATTCTTCGGCCAAGGTTTCCTAAATGGAATGAGTCACATTTGCCTGTGTTTGGCTCATATCCCTTCTAACCTTCTCCTCTCCATGTACCTGCCCAAGTGTCTTTTCCATGTTGTAATTGTACTTGTTTTTACCATTTCTTCTGGCAGTCCGTTCCGTCTAAGCACCATCTTCTGTGGATAATGTTGCTCCTCAGCTCCCTCTTTAAATCCTTGCTCTCTCACCTCACGTTTATGCCTCTAGCTTTGGACTCACCTACCCTGGACTATTCACCGTACTTAGGCCCTACATTGTTTCATAAACCTTTATAATGGCACCCCGTGGCCTCCTCTGCCTGGGGGAAATATTGACGACAGTGTTACCAATATCTCCAAATCATGTACTCAATGCACTGACCAATGAAGACAAGTGTGCCAATTGCCGCTTTCAACACCCTGTCCCCCTGTGATGCCAGTCCAAGGAACAATGTAACTGCACCCCTTGGTCTCTCCCTTTTCTACAACACTCTCCAGGGCCCAACCATTAACTGTGTTAGTCCTCCCTGGTTTGTCTGAATAAATCCAATACCTGAATTAAATTCCATCTTTCATTCCTTGGCCCACTGGCCCAATTGATTAACATCCCCTTCGATAACTATATTCCCTGCCCACTCTTCCACTAATCTTGGTATCCACAAACACACTAACAGGGACTGCTCTCTTTTCACTCAGATTGTTTATGTAAATGGTGCACAACAGTGGTCCCAGCACCAATCCTTACAGCACACCGCTGGTCAGAGGCCCCAGTTTAAACAACAACCCTCTCCCACCATCCTCTGTCTCCCACTGTCTTCCCATTTTGTATCCAGTTGGCAAGCTCTCCCTGTTCCTTTGTTATCTACCGTTACTAACCAATGTATCATGCTTCACCCTGAACAGGGGTTTGCTGAAGCCAGAAACAACGTCTGTTGCTCTGCCTTCGTCTATCTTTTTGGTCACATCTTGAGCAAACTCCGGTCAAGTTTGTGAGACATGTTATCCCACGCACAAAGCCATGCTGGCTGTCCGTAATAAGGCCTACCTGTCAGAACGACCTCCAACAACTGACCCACCCTGATGTCTCGCTCATCAGTCTGTAGATCCCTGGCTTTCTCTTGCAGCCTTTCTTAATTAATGACACAACATTATAATCATAGTCAGAGAGTCATACCACACTGTTCGGTTAACACTAACCATACTCTAAAACGGATCTCATCCCACCTACCTGTTCCTGGATCATATTCCTTCATACCTTTCTTATTCCTGCCCTAATCCAAATGTCTTTTAAACATTGTAAATGTCCCCACATTCACCCCTTCCTTGGGAAGTTCATTCCACACACAACCCATCCTCTGTGCAACAATGTGCTCCTCATGTCTTTTTTTTATATGTCTCTCCTCTAAACTGAGAAATGTAATGCCTTGCCTTGAAACTCCCCTGTCCATGGGAAAGACAACTCCCATTAACTCGATCTGTCCTCCTCATGATTTTATGAACATCTATGAGGTCATCTGTCAACATTCAGGTTTCAGTGAAAAATACCAACCTGTTCAGCCTTTCTTTATACTGAAGCCTTTCATACCCAGCCACATCCCAGTAAATCTCCTCCCAACCCTTTCCTGCTTAATAATATCCTTCCTATAACTGGTCGACCAGAACTGGACACAGTATTCCAGAAGAGGACTCACCAATGGCCTGTATAATCTCAATATGGCTTCCAACTCCTATATCCAAAGGACTGAGCAGTGAAGGCAAGTGAGGCAAGCACCTTTTTTTAAACTATCCTGTCTCTCCATGTTGCAAATTTCAAAGAATTATGTACCTCAACCCCGGGGTCCCTCTGTTCTACAACACACTACCGAAGGTCCTACCATTAATTGTATAAGCCCTGCCCGTGTTTGTTGTACCAAACGCAATCCCTCACATTTATTCAGATTGAACTCCATCTACAGTTTTTCAGCCATTCACACATTTCATCAGGATCCCTTTGTAATCTCAGAAAACCACCTTCACTGTCCACAATGCCACCCTCCAGTCTATCAGCCTATCACATGCATCTCTCTATGGTACAAATATCTCTGCTAGGGGCCCTACAATGTCTTCACCAGCTTCCCACAATGTCCTGAGCTACATTTGATCAAGTCCTGGGGATTTATCTACCTTTGTGTTTTAAACCCTCCAGCACCTCCTCTTCGATAATGTGGACTCATTTCAAGACATTGGGTCATAGAGATGTACAGCATGGAAACAGGCCCTTCAGACCAACTCCAGCATGACGTTTCTAGTCACATTTGCCACAATTTTGCCAATATCCCTCTAAATCTTTGCTATTCATACACCCATCCACATACCTGCAAATAGCCTCCCCAGATCTACTTTAAAAATTCCTGTCCAATACTATCTTGCTCCATTGAATAACTTGAACTTGTGGGCCAGGCCTTTCCTTTTCCATCACTATTTTCAAACTAATACAATTGTGGTGACTTTCCAAAGGGCTCCCCCACTAACAGCTCAGTCCCATTCCCGACCTTGTTTCCCAAGGGGAGGTCAGGTTTAGCCCCATTCTCCAGTTGGGCCACTTACATAATGACTGGGAGTTTCAGGAACACACTTAACAAATTCCTTTCATCCAAATGCTTAACTTAGTAGGAATCCCAGTCCAGGTTTGGAACAGTTAGGATCCCCTATCATTACAACCCTAATATTCTAAGAGATATCTGAAATATCCTGACATATTTGCTCCTTCATCTCCCATTGCCTATCGCTGTAGTCCGACCATAGAAAACTAATGGCCAATTTTTATTTCTCAGTTCCACTAATATCGTTTAACTGGGCGATCCTGCATGAATACTCCCTCTAGGTCCTGCTGGGATGTTTCCCCCAGTCAAAACCACCAGCTCTCCGCCTGTTTTGCCTCCTGTTCTATCCTTCCTGCAGCATCTGTCTCCGGAACATCGAGCTGCTGGTCCTGTCGCTCCCTCAGCTGTGTTTCTGTAATACCTATGGTATCCCAATCCCATGTTCCCATCCATGCTCTGGGTTTATCTGCCTTATCTGTCTGGCCCTTTGCATTAAAATAACTGCAGTTTAATCCACCCGTTTTCCCTCATTGTCTGCTATGTTCGTGCCTGCCTTGTCTATTTATATTGCTCTCTACAACATCTGTACCAGCCTCAAATTTCCTTCTGGCCTTACGACTGTTTGGAGTCACACAGCCCTGCCAGACAAGTTTAAATCCTCTCGAGCAGCTCCAGCAACGTTCCCCACCAGGATATGGGTCCCCCTCCTGCTCCCAGTTCAGGTGCCTTCCCAGCCCTGTCTACCTGTGCTGACACCTTCAGACATCCAGGGACTTGCCCACCAAGGTCCCTGTGTCCCTCAGTACTCCAGGAGGACCGACCATTCATGATGGATATCATTCATTTATTAGACTTCCCACAGTGCATTCCCTCACAGTGATCAGAAGTAAACTCTGTCTGCCATTCCTCTGCTCAGTTTATCATCTGATGGACATTAGACTGCAGCCTGAGTCCATCCCCCTCACTATGGACAACACCCTCATCTTTCATGTTATATACAAACCTACTAATGTTACCTTCTGCTTTCACATCCGAGTGATTAATGTCCATAATGTCCAGCATGGCTCCTGAACAGATCCCTGTGGTACACCCGCTGGGCAAAGGCTTTCAATCACAAAACCAACCCTCCACCAATTGTGGAGCCAATTTACGAACTTACCTTGGATCCCATGGGATCTTCCCTTTTGGACCAGCCTTCCGTGTGGGACCTTGTCAAAGACCTTAATGAACTCCATGTAACCCACATCATCTGCACTGCCCTCATCAATATCAGAGGACAGTTGTCTAGCAGATCCATACAGACAATCCTGACTGAAACTGCGGGGGTATCCGATTCTGGCGAATACATTGTAGAGGTGTTCTTCTTCCTCTTTTTGCAGTTCTGGTGTACTGCAGTGTGTTGTGGCCCTTTTGAACCGTGTCTTGATGCAACTTCTTTTGTATGTGTTGGGGTGGTTGCTTTCGTAGTTCAGGACTTGGTCTGTGTGTGTGGCTTTCCTGTATACCTTTGTTGTGAATTCTCCGTTCGGTGTTCTCTGTACCATCACGTCTAGGAATGGGAGTTGGTTGTCCTTTTCTACCTTTGTAGTGAATCGGATTCCTGTGAGTGTGGCGTTGATGATCCGGTGTGTGTTCTCTATTTCTGTGTTTTTAATTATTACAAAGGTGTCATCCACATATCTGACCCAGAGTTTGGGTTGAATTTGCGGTAAGACTGTTTGTTCTAATCTTTGCATTACCGCTTCTGCGATGAGTCCAGAGATGGATGAGCCCATGGGTGTGCTGTTGATTTGTTCATATATTTGGTTGTTGAATGTGAAGTGTGTTGTGAGGCACAGGTCCAGTAGTTTGAGTATGCCGTCTTTGTTGATAGGTTCCCCGTCTTGTTGTCTGTTCTGTACGTCCAGCAGGTTGGCTATTGTTTCTCTGGCTAGGGTTTTGTCAAGAGAGGTGAACAGTGCTGTTACGTCGAATAGTTTCTTCCTTGTCTATGTGTGTATTTCTGATGATGTCCAAGAATTCCTGTGTTGACCGTATAGAGTGTCTGGATCTGCCGATCAGGTGTTTCAGTTTCTGCTGTAGTTCTTTAGCCAGTTTGTGTGATGGTGTTCCTGGTAGTGATACTATGGGTCTGAGTGGGATGACTGGTTTGTGCACTTTAGGTAGTCCATAGAATCTGGGGTTGTTGTTGCTTGCAGTTTTCATTCTCTGTAGGTCAAACCTGGTTATCTACCCTTTTTTTTTGTAGGTTTCTCAGTGTGTTGTTTATTCTATTGGTGAGCTGCGGGGTGGGCTCTAACACCACGCAATTTCATCAACAGATGCCTAAGGGAAAGACAACGGAACGAGGACATGCCACAACACAAAGGACTAGCCACACTACCATACATCAAGAACATTTCCAAACTGACAGCCAGGCTACTGCGACCACTAGGACTCATAACAGCACACAACCCAACAGCCACTCTCAGACAACAACTCACCAGAACGAAGGACCCGATACCCAGCATGAGCAAAACCAATGTAGTGTACAAAATCCCATGCAAGGACTGCACAAAACACTACATAGGACAAACAGGAAGACAGCTAACGATCCGTATCCATGAACACCAACTAGCCACGAAATGACATGACCAGCTATCCTTAGTAGCCTCACACTCCTATGACAAGCAACATGAGTTCGACTGGGACAACACTACTATTATATGACAAGCCAAACAGAGAACAGCCAGGGAATTCCTCGAGGCATGGCACTCATGAACAGATTCAATCAAAAAACACATCGACCTGTACCCGATATACCGGCCACTGCAGCGGACAGCTGGAACTGACAACCAGAAGCGGCAGAGACAAGCCACTATAAATGCCAGAGGAAACATCACAGAAGAGCTTCACAGGAGGCTCCCAAGCACTGAGGATGTCACCTAGACAGGGGACGAAACGTCTGCAACACAAATTCCCAGCTCGGCGAAGAGAACCACAACAACGGGCACCCGAGCTACAAATCTTCTCCCAAACTTTGAAGCCCTTTAGACCCTTTAGCTCCGTCATGAACAAGCCCCCATCTCTCTATTTCCTTTGCCTTCTTCAGTTTCTGCAACTCGCTGTATCTTCCAGTAACGCTCTTTAGTTACTGCAGGTCTGCCGAGCTCCCCAGATAACCTGTTCCATCCCCTACAGCTCCCTCAATCACTGTAACACCCTCTGCTTTGTCTACTCCTCCTAAAAAGTAGAGCAGGTGGCTCGAAATCAGCACCGAGTCACAGAGGGAGTGACCGTGTGAGGGAGCAACTTGGAGCAGGAGCTTGAGGCTGACTCACACCTGGGAGAACATAAATCAGCACTGAGGATCGAGGCCTAGCTGTACCTGGGAGTCGCAGAGACGGTGACCCTGTGAGGGAGGAGACTGGAGTGAGAGCTGGACGATTACACGTCCGAGGAGACACATCACTGTGTGTGCACGTGTCCCTCCCTTGTTCTGTGCTTGTGTGTGTGTGTATGCGTGTGTGTCCCCTTCCCTCGCTGTGTGTGTGTAACTCGCCTCACTGTGTGTCCCTCCCTCACTGCGTGTGTGTGAGCATGTCCCTCCATCGCTGTGTGTGCGTGTCCCTCCCTCACTGCGTGTTCATGAGCATGTCCCTCCGTCGCTGTGTGTGAGAGTTTGTGTGTGCATATGTCTGCATGTCATCCTCCATCACTTTGTGTGTGTCCCCTCGCTGTGTGTGTGTGGGTGTGTATGTGTATGGGTGTGTGTGTGTCCCCCACGTCTGTGTGTGTGTGTGTGTCCCACGTCTGTGTGTATGTGTTCCCCCCTCGCTGTGTGTGTGTTCCCTCCCCGGCTGTGTGTGCATGTTCCCCCCCCCGGCTGTGTGTGCATGTTCCCCCCCCCGGCTGTGTGTGCGTGTCCCCCCCCCCGGCTGTGTGTGTGTGTTCCCCCCTCACTGTGTGTGTATCCCCCCTCGCTGTGTGTGTTCCCCCCTCGCTGTGTGTGTTCCCCCAGCTGTATGTGTGTCCCCCTCGCTGTGTGTGTTCCCCAGCTATGTGTGTGTGTCCCCCTCGCTGTGTGTGTCCCCCTCCCTCGCTGTGTTTGTGCATGAGCATGTCCCTCCGTCGCTGTGAGTGCGTGTCCCTCACTCACTGCGTGTGTGTGTGTCCCCCCTCGCTGTGTGTCTCCCCCCACTCGCTGTGTGTGTGTGCCCCCTCCCTCGCTGTGTGTGTGTGTGTGTGTGTGTCCTTCCTTCGCTGTGTGTGTGCGTGTGTGTCCCTCCCTTGCCGTGTGTGTGTGCGTGTCCCCCTCCCTCACTGTGTGCGTGTGTCCCTCCCTCGCTGTGTCTGTGCGTGTTCCTCCCTCGCTGTGTGTGTACGTGTCCCCCTCTCGCTGTGTTTGTGCGTATCCCCCCTCCCTCGCTGTGTTTGTGCATGTCACCCCCTCGCTGTGTGTGTGCGTGTCCCCCTTCCACGCTGTGTGCGTGTCCCCATCCCTTGCCGTGTGTGTGTGCGTGTCCCCCTCCCTCGCTGTGTGTGTGTGCGTGTCACCCTCCCTAGCTGTGTGTGTGTGTGCGTGTCCCCGTCCCTCGCTGTGTGTGCGTGTCCCTCCCTCGCTGTGTGTGCGTGTCCCTCCCTCGCTGTGTGCGTGTCCTCCTCCCTCGCTGTGTGTGTGTGCGTGCCCCTCCCTCGCTGTGTGCGTGTCCCCCTCCCTCGCTGTGTGTGCATGCCCCCTCCCTCACTGTATTTGCGTGTCCCCCTCCCTCACTGTATTCGCGTGTCCCCCTCCCTCGCTGTGTGTGCATGTCCCCCTCCCTCGTGGTGTGTGGGTGTGTGTGTGTGTGTGTCCCTTTCCCTAGCTCTGTGTGTGTCACCCCTCCTCGCTCTGTGTGCACGTGTCCCTCCCTCGCTGTGCATGTGTTCCTCCCCCTCGCTATGTGTGTGCGTGTCCCCCTCCCTCGCTGAGTGCGTGTCCCCCCCGCTGTGTGTGTGCGTGTGACCGCTCCCTCTGTGTGTGTGTCCCCCTCCCTCGCTGTGTGTGCACGTGTCCCTCCCTCGCTGTGTTTCTGTGTGTCCCCCTCCCTCGTTGTGTGCATGTGCGTGTCCCCCTCCCTCGCTGTGTGTGTGCGTGACCCTCCCTCGCTGTGTGTGTGCGTGTGACCGCTCCCTCTGTGTGTGTGTCCCCCTCCCTCGCTGTGTGTGCACGTGTCCCTCCCTCGCTGTGTTTCTGTGTGTCCCCCTCCCTCGTTGTGTGCATGTGCGTGTCCCCCTCCCTCGCTGTGTGTGTGCGTGTCCCTCCCTCACTGTGTGTGCGCGTGTCCCCCTCCTTCGCTCTGTGTGAGCGTGTCCCTCCCTCTCTGTGTGTGTGTATGTCTGTGCGTGTCCCACCCTCACTGTGTGTGTGCGCGTGTCCCCCTCCCTCGCTGTGTCTGTGTGTGTCCCACCCTCGCTGTGTGTGTGTGTCCCTCCCTCGCTGTGTGTGTGCGTCCCTCCCTCGCTGTGTGTGTGACCCCCTCCCTCTCTGTGTGTGCACGTGTCCCTCACTCGCTGTGTGACCCCCTCCCTTGCCGTGTGTGTGTGCGTGTTCCCCTCCCTCGCTATGTGCGTGTGCATGTCCCCCTCCCTCGCTGTGTGTGTCCCCCTCCCTTGCCGTGTGTGTGTGCGTGTCCCCCTCCCTCGCTATGGAGGAGTGCATTTCCCCCTCCCTCGCTGTGTGTGTGTCCCACCGTCGCTGTGTGTGTGACCCCCTCCCTCGCTGTGTGCGTGTCCCCTCCCTCGCTGTGTGCGTGTCCCCCTTCCTCACTCTGTGTGTGTGTGTGTGTATGTGTGTGTGTGTGTGTCCCTCTCTCGCTGTGTGTGTGTGTCTCTCCCTCGCTGTGTGTGTGTCCCCCTCCTTCGCTGTGTGTGTGTCCCCCTCCCTCGCTGTGTGTGTCCCCCTCCCTCGTTGTGTGTATCCCCATCCCTCGCTGTGTGTGCATGTGTCCACCCCTCGCTGTGTGTGTGTCCACCCCTCGCTGTGTGTGTGTCCCCCCTCGCTGTGTGTGCCCCAGCCCCCCGCTGTGTGTGTCCCCACTCGCTGTGCGTGTCCCCCTCCCTCACTGTATGTGTGTATGTGTGTTTCCCTTCCTCACTCTGTGTGTGTCTATCCCTCCCTCGGTGTGAGTGTGTGTGTGTGTGTGTGTGTGTGTGTGTGCGCGCGCGCGCGCGGGCGTGCATGTCCCTCCTTTGCTCTGTGTGTGTGTGTGTGTGTGTGTCTCCCTAGGTGTGCGTGTTTTATGCGTGACCCCCCCTGGCTGTGTGTATCCTCCCCTTGCTGTGTGTGTCCCTCCCTCGCTGTGTGTGTGCCCGTGCCCCCTCCCTCACTGAGTGCGAGTGTCCCCCTCACTCGCTGTGTGTGCTTGTCCCCCTCCCTTGCTCTGTGTGTGTGTTTGTGTGTGCGTGTCCCCCTTCCTTGCTGTGTGCATGTGTGTGACTCTCTCCCTCGCTGTGCGCGTGTCCCCCTCCCTCACTGTGTGTGTGCGCGTATGCCCCTCCTTCGCTGTGTGTGTGTGTGCGTGTCCCCCTCCCTCGCAGTGTCTGTGTGCGTGTCCTTCCCTTGCTGTGTGCGTGTGCCCCTCCCTGTCTGTGTGCGTGTACCCCTCCCTCGCGGTGTGCGTGTCCCATCCCTTGCTCTGTGTGTGAGTCCCCCTTGCTGTGTGTGTCCCTCCCTCGCAGTGTGTGTGCGCGTGCTCCCTCCCTCACTCTGTGCGTGTGTCCCCCTCCCTCGCTGTGTGTGTGCCCGTGCCCCCTCCCTCACTGAGTGCGAGTGTCCCCCTCACTCGCTGTGTGTGCTTGTCCCCCTCCCTTGCTCTGTGTGTGTGTTTGTGTGTGCGTGTCCCCCTTCCTTGCTGTGTGCATGTGTGTGACCCTCTCCCTCGCTGTGCGCGTGTCCCCCTCCCTCACTGTGTGTGTGCGCGTATGCCCCTCCTTCGCTGTGTGTGTGTGTGCGTGTCCCCCTCCCTCGCAGTGTCTGTGTGCGTGTCCTTCCCTTGCTGTGTGCGTGTGCCCCTCCCTGTCTGTGTGCGTGTACCCCTCCCTCGCGGTGTGCGTGTCCCATCCCTTGCTCTGTGTGTGAGTCCCCCTTGCTGTGTGTGTCCCTCCCTCGCAGTGTGTGTGCGCGTGCTCCCTCCCTCACTCTGTGCGTGTGTCCCCCTCCCTCGCTGTGTGTGCATGTCCCCTCCCTCGCTGTGTGTGTGTGTCCCTCTCCCTCGCTCGGTGTGTGTCCCCCTCCTCGCTGTGTGTGCACGTGTCCCTCCCTCGCTGTGTGTGTGTCCATCCCTCGCTGTGTGTGTGCGTGTGACCCCTCCCTCTGTGTGTGTGACCCCTACCTCGCTGTGTGTGTGTGTCCTCCCTTCCCTTGCTGTGTGTGTGCGTGACCCTCCCTCGCTGTGTGTGTGCGTGTCCCTCCCTCGCTGTGTGTGTGTGCGCGTGTCTCTCCCTTGCTGTGTGTGCACGTGTCCCTCCCTCGCTGTGTGTGCACGTGTCCCTCTCACTCGCTGTGTGCGTGTGCGTGACCCTCCCTCGCTGTGTGTGTGCGTGTCCCTCCCTCGCTGTGTGTGCGCGTGTCCCCCTCCCTCGGTCTGTGTGTGCGTGTCCCTC
The DNA here is from genome assembly GCF_020745735.1 of Hemiscyllium ocellatum. Lineage (NCBI taxonomy): Eukaryota > Metazoa > Chordata > Chondrichthyes > Orectolobiformes > Hemiscylliidae > Hemiscyllium > Hemiscyllium ocellatum. Next base: position 117,542 of record NW_026868355.1, read on the forward strand.
TCTCGCTGTGTGTGTGTGTCTGTGCGTGTCCCACCCTCACTGTGTGTGTGCGCGTGTCCCCCTCCCTCGCTGTGTGTGTGTCCCCCTCCCTCGCTGTGTGTGTGTCCCTCTCCCTCGCTGTGTGCGTGTCCCTCCTCCCTCGCTGTGTGTGTGTCCTCCCTTCCCTCACTGTGTGTGTGCGTGCCACTCCCTCGCTGTGTGTGCATGTTCCCCTCCCTCGTGGTGTGTGTGTGTGTCCCTCTCCCTCGCTCTGTGTGTGTCACCCCTCCTCGCTGTGTGTGCACCCCCTCCTCGCTGTGTGTGCATGTGTCCCTCCCTCGCTGTACGTGTGTCCCTCCCCGTCGCTGTGTGTGTGCGTGTCCCCCTCCCTCGCTGTGTGTGTGCGTGTGACCGCTCCCTCTGTGTGTTTGTCCCCCTCCCTCGCTGTGTGTGTCCCCTCCCTCGCTGTGTGTGTGTGTGTCCCCCTCCCTCGCTGTGTGTGCACGTGTCCCTCCCTCGCTGTGTGCGTGTGCGTGTTCCCCTACCTCGCTGTGTGCGTGTCCCTCTCCCTTGCTGTGTGTGTGTGTGCGTGTCCCCCTCCCTCGCTGTGTGCGTGTGCCTGTCCCTCCCTCGCTGTGTGTGCGCGTGTCCCTCCCTCGCTGTGTGTGCGTGTGTCCCCCTCCCTCGCTCTGTGTGTGCGTGTCCCTCCCTCGCTGTGTGTGTGTATGTCTGTGCGTGTGCGCGTGTCCCCCTCCTTCGCTGTGTGTTTATCCCCCTCCCTCGCTGTGTCTGTGTGTGTCCCACCCTCGCTGTGTGTGTGACGCCTCCCTAGCTGTGTGTGTGACCCCCTCCCTCTTTGTGTGTGCACGTATCCCTCACTCGCTGTGTGTCCCCCTCCCTTGCCGTGTGTGTGTGCGTGTCCCCCTCCCTCGCTATGTGCGTGTGCATATCCCCCTCCCTCGCTGTGTGTGACCCCCTCCCTTGCCGTGTGTGTGTGCGTGTCCCCCTCCCTCGCTATGTTGGTGTGCGTGTCCCCCTCCCTCGCCGTGTGCGTGTCCCCTCACTCGCTGTGTGAGTGTCCCCCTCCCTTACTGTGTGTATCCCCACCCCTCGCTGTGTGTGCGTGTGTCCACCTCTCGCTGTGTATGTGTGTCCCCTCGCTGTGTGTGCCCCAGCCCCTCGCTGTGTGTGTCCCCCCCTCGCTGTGCGTGTCCCCCTCCCTCACTGTATGTGTGTATGTGTGTTTCCCTGCCACGCTGTGTGTGTGTGTCTATCCCTCCGTCTGTGTGTGTGTGTGTGTGTGTGTGTGTATGTGCGTGCGTGCGCGTGCATGTCCCTCCTTTGCTCTGTGTGTGTGTGTGTGTGTGACCCCTTGCTGTGTGTATCCTCCCCTTGCTGTGTGTGTCCCTCCCTCGCTGTGTGTGTGCCCGTGCCCCCTCCCTCACTTTGTGCGCGTGTCACCCTCACTCGCTGTGTGTGCTTGTCCCCCTCCCACGCTCTGTGTGTGTGTGTGTGTGTATGTGTGTGTGTGTCCCCTTCCTCTCTGTGTGCGTGTGTGTGCCCCTCTCCCTCGCTGTATGTGTGTCCCCCTCCCTCGCTGAGTGTGTGCGCGTGTCCCCCTCCCTCGCTCTGTGTGTGTGTGCGTGTCCCCGTCCCTCGCAGTGTGTGTGTGCGTGTCCTTCCCTTGCTGTGTGCATGTCCCCCTCCCTGTCTGTGTGTGTGTACCCCTCCCTCGCTGTGTGCGTGTCCCATCCCTCGCTCTGTGTGTGTGTCCCCCTTGCTGTGTGTGTCCCTCCCTCGCTGTGTGTGTGCGCGTGCTCCCTCCCTCACTCTGTGCGTGTGTCCCCCTCCCTCGCTGTGTGTGTGTGTCCCCCTCCCTCGCTGTGTGTGTGTGTCCCTCTCCCTCGCTCAGTGTGTGACACCCCTCCTCGCTGTGTGGGCATGTGTCCCTCCCTCGCTGAGTGTGCACGTGTCCCTCCTCCCTCGCTGTGTGTGTGTCCTCCCTTCCCTCTCTGTGTGTGTGTGCGCGTGTCTGTGCGTGTCCCACCCTCACTGTGTGTGTGTGTGTGTGTGTGTGTGTGTCCCTCCCTCGCTGTGTGTGTCCTCCCCTCGCTGTGTGTGCACGTGTCCCTCCCTCGCAGTGTGTGCGCGTGTCCCCCTCCCTCGCTGTGTGCGTGTGCGTGTCCCTCCTCCCTCGCTGTGTGTGTGTCCTCCCTTCCCTCGCTGTGTGTGCACGTGTCCCTCCCTCGCAGTGTGTGCGCGTGTCCCCCTCCCTCGCTGTGTGCGTGTGCGTGTCCCTCCTCCCTCGCTGTGTGTGTGTCCTCCCTTCCCTCGCTGTGTGTGCACGTGTCCCTGCCTTGCTGTGTGTGTGTGTGTGCGTGTCCCTCCCTCGCTGTGTGTGTGTGTGTGTGTGTGTGTCTGTGCGTGTCCCACCCTCACTGTGTGTGTTCGCGTGTCCCCCTCCCTCGCTGTGTGTGTGTCCCCCGCCCTCGCTGTGTGTGTGTGTCCCTTTCCTCGCTGTGTGTGCACGTGTCCCTCCCTAGCTGTGTATCCCCCTCCCTTGCCGTGTGTGTGCGTGTCCCCCTTCCTCGCTATGTGCGTGTGCGTGTCCCCCTCCCTTGCCGTGTGTGTGTGTGCGTGTCCCCCTCCCTCGCTGTGTACGTGTCCCCTCCCTCGCTGTGTGTCCCCCCCCGCTGTGTGTGTCCCCCCTCGCTGTGTGTGCCCCACCCCCTCGCTGTGCATGTCCCCCTCCCACACTGTATGTGTGTATGTGTGTTTCCCTGCCTCGCTGTGTGTGTGTCTATCCCTCCCTCGGTGTGTGTGTGTGTGTGTGTGTGTGTGTGTGTGTGTGCGCGCGCGCGCGTGCATGTCCCTCCTTTGGTGTGTGCGTGTGTGTGCGCGCGTCCCTGCCTCACTGTGTGTGTGTATGTGTGTCTCCCTCCTTAGCTGTGTGTGTTTTATGCGTGTCCCCCTCTTGCTGTGTGTGTGTCCTCCCCTCGCTGTGTGTGTGCGTGTGACCCCTCCCTCTGTGTGTGTGACCCGTCCCTCGCTGTGTTTGTGTGTCCTCCCTTCCCTCGCTGTGTGTGTGTGCGTGTCCCTCCCTCGCTGTGTGTGTGTACCCCTCCCTCGCTGTGTGTGTGTACCCCTCCCTCGCTGCGTGTGTGTCTCTGTGCATGTCTCACGCTCACTGTGTGTGTGCGTCCCTCCTCGCTGTGTGTGTGTACCCCTCCCTCGCTGTGTGTGTGTCCCCCCTCCCTCTCTGTGTATGCCTGTCTCCCTCCCTCGCTGTGTGTATCCCCCTCCCTTGCCGTGTGTGTGTGCGTGTCCCCCTCCCTGGCTATGTAGGTGTCCGTGTCCCCCTCCCTCGCTGTGTGCGTGTCCCCCTCCCTCGCTGTGTGCGTGTCCACTCCCTCGCTGTGTGAGTGTCCCCCTCCCTCACTGTGTGTGTGTGTCCCTCGCTGTGTGTGTGTCCCCGTCCCTCGCAGTGTGTGTGTGCATGTCCTTCCCTCGCTGTGTGTGTGTCCCCCTCCCTCGCTGTGTGTATCCCCATCCCTCGCTGTGTGTGCGTGTGTCCCCTCGCTGTGTGTGCGTGTGTCTCCTCGCTGTGTGTGTCCCCCCTCGCTGTGCGTGTCCCCCTCCCTCTCTGTATGTGAGTGTCCCCCTCCCTCGCTGTGTGTGAGTGTCCCCCTCCCTCGCTGTGTGTATCCCCCTCCCTTGCCGTGTGTGTGTGCGTGTCCCCCTCCCTCGCTCTGTAGGTGTGCGTGTCCCCCTCCCTCGCTGTGTGCGTGTCCACTCCCTCGCTGTGTGTGTCCCCCTCCCTTACTGTGTGTGTGTGTGTGTGTGTGTGTGTGTGTGTCCCTCCCTCGCTGTGTGTGTGTGCCCCCCTCCCTCGCTGTGTGTGTGTCCCCCTCCCTCACTGTGTGTATTCCCCTCCCTCGCTGTGTGTGCTTCTGTCCCCTCGCTGTGTGTGTGTCCCCCTCGCTGTGTGTGCCACAGCCCCTCGCTGTGTGTGCCCTACCCCCTCGCTGTGTGTGTCTCCCCCTCGCTCTGCGTGTCCCCCCACCCTCACTGTATGTGTGTCTGTGTGTTTCCATGCCTCGCTGTGTGTGTGTGTCTATCCCTCCCTCTGTGTGTGTGTGTGGGTGTGAGTGTGTGTGTGTGTGTGTGTGCGCACGTGCGTGTGCATGTCCCTCCTTTACTCTGTGTGTGTGGGTGCCCCTGCCTCACTCTGTGTGTGTGTGTGTGTGTGTGTGTGTGTGTCCCTCCCTCGCTGTGTGTGTTTTATGCGTGTACCCCCCTTGCTGAGTGTGTCCTCCCCTTGCTGTGTGTGTCCCTCCCTCGCTGTGTGTGCGCGCGAGCTCCCTCCCTCACTCTGTGCGTGTGTCCCCCTCCCTCGCTGTGTGTGCATGTCCCCCTCCTTCGCTGTGTGTGTGTGTGTGTGTGTGTGTGTGTGTCCCCTCCTCGCTGTGTGTGCACATGTCCCTCCCTCGCTGTGTGTGTGTCCCTCCCCCTCGCTGTGTGTGTGCGTGTCCCCCTTCCTTGCTGTGTGTGTGCGTGTGACCCCTCCCTCGTTGTGTTTGTGTGTCCCTCCTACCTCACTGTGTGTGTGTCCTCCCTTCCCTCGCTGTGTGTGCACGTGTACCTCCCTCGCTGTGTGTGTGTCCCCTCCCTCGCTGTGTGCCTGCGTGTCCCCCTCCCTCGCTGTGTGCGTGACCCCCTCCCTTGCTGCGTGTGTGTGTCCCCCTCCCTCGCTGTGTGTGTGTGCGTGTCTGTCCCTCCCTCGCTGTGTGTGTGTGTGTTTGTGTGTGCCCCTCCCTCACTGTGTGCGTGTCCCCCTCCCTCGCTGTGTGCGTGTCCCCCTCCCTCGCTGTGTGTCTGCGTGTCCGCCCCTCACTGCATGTGTGTGCGTGTCCCTCCCTCGCTGTGTGTGTGCGCGTGTCCCCCTCCCTCGCTGTGTGTGTGTGTGTGTGTGTGTGTGTCCCTCCCTTGCTGTGTGCGTGTTCCCCTCCCTTGCTGCGTGTGTGTGCGTGTCCCCCTCCCTCGCTGTGTCTGCGTGTCCGCCCCTCACTGTATGTGTGTGCGTGTCCCTCCCTCGCTGTGTGTGCGCGCGTGTCCCCCTCCCTCGCTGTGTGTGTGTGTGAGTGTGTGTGTGTGTGTGTGTCACTCCCTTGCTCTGTTTGTGCGTGTCCCCCTCCCTCGCTGTGTTTGTGTGTGTCCCCCTCCCTCGCTGTGTGTGCACGTGTCCCTCCCTCGCTGTGTGTGCACGTGTGTGTCCCCTCGCTGTGTGTGCGCGTGTCCCACTTCCCTCGCTGTGTGTGTCCCCCTCACTTGCCGTGTGTATGTGTGTGTCCCCCTCCCTCGCTGTGTGTGCGCGTGTCCCTCCCTCACTGTGTGTGCGCGTGTCCCGCCCTCGCTGTGTTTGTGTGTGTCCCGCTCCCTCGCTGTGTGTGTTTGTGCATGTCCCTCCCTCGCTGTGGGTGCGCCCCCCTCCCTCACTGTGGGTGTGCCCCCCTCCCTTGCTGTGTGTGTGTCCCCCTCCCTTGCTGTGTGTGTGTGTCCCCGTCCCTCGCAGTGTGTGTGTGCATGTCCTTCCCTCGCTGTGTGCGTGTCCCCCTCCCTCGCTGTGTGTATCCCCATCCCTCGCTGTGTGTGCGTGTGTCCCCTCGCTGTGTGTGCGTGTGTCCCCTCGCTGTGTGTGTCCCCCCTCGCTGTGCGTGTCCCCCTCCCTCTCTGTATGTGAGTGTCCCCCTCCCTCGCTGTGTGTATCCCCCTCCCTTGCCGTGTGTGTGTGCGTGTCCCCCTCCCTCGCTCTGTAGGTGTGCGTGTCCCCCTCCCTCGCTGTGTGCGTGTCCACTCCCTCGCTGTGTGTGTCCCCCTCCCTCACTCTGTGTGTGTGTGTGTGTGTGTCCCTCCCTCGCTGTGTGTGTGTGTCCCCCTCCCTCGCTGTAAGTGTGTCCCCCTCCCTCGCTGTGTGTATTCCCCTCCCTCGCTGTGTGTGCTTCTGTCCCCTCGCTGTGTGTGTGTGTGTCCCTCGCTGTGTGTGCCACAGCCCCTCGCTGTGTGTGCCCTACCCCCTCGCTGTGTGTGTGTCCCCCGCTCTGCGTGTCCCCCCTCCCTCACTGTATGTGTGTATGTGTGTTTCCCTGCCTCGCTGTGTGTGTGTCTATCCCTCCCTCTGTGTGTGTGTGTGGGTGTGAGTGTGTGTGTGTGTGTGCGCACGTGCGCGTGCATGTCCCTCCTTTACTCTGTGTGTGTGGGTGTCCCTGCCTCACTGTGTGTGTGTGTGTGTGTGTGTGTGTGTGTGTGTGTGTGTCCCTCCCTCGCTGTGTGTGTTTTATGCGTGTCCCCCCCTTGCTGAGTGTGTCCTCCCCTTGCTGTGTGTGTCCCTCCCTCGCTGTGTGTGTGCGCGTGCTCCCTCCCTCACTCTGTGCGTGTGTCCCCCTCCCTCGCTGTGTGTGCATGTCCCCCTCCTTCGCTGTGTGTGTGTGTGTGTGTGTGTGTGTGTCCCTCTCCCTCACTCTGTGTGTGTCCCCCCTCCTCGCTGTGTGTGCACATGTCCCTCCCTCGCTGTGTGTGTGTCCCTCCCCCTCGCTATGTGTGTGCGTGTCCCCCTTCCTCGCTGTGTGTGCGTGTGACCCCTCCCTCTGTGTGTGTGACCTCTCCCTCGTTGTGTTTGTGTGTCCCTCCTCCCTCGCTGTGTGTGTGTATGTGTGTTTCCCTGCCTCGCTGTGTGTGTGTCTATCCCTCCCTCGGTGTGTGTGTGTGTGTGTGTGTGTGTGTGTGTGTCTGTGCGCACGCGCGTGCATGTCCCTCCTTTGGTGTGTGCATGTGTGTGCGCGCGTTCCTGCCTCACTGTGTGTGTGTATGTGTGTGTCCCTCCTTAGCTGTGTTTGTGCATGTCCCCCTCCCTCGCTGTGTGTGTGCGTGTGACCCCTCCCTCTGTGTGTGTGACCCGTCCCTCGCTGTGTTTGTGTGTACACCCTCCTTCGCTGTGTGTGTGTCCTCCCTTCCTTCGCTGTGTGTGTGTGCGTGTCCCTCCCTCGCTGTGTGTGTGTGCGTGTCCCTCCCTCGCTGTGTGTTTGTGCGTGTCCCTCCCTCACTGTGTGTGTGCACGTGTCCCTCCCTCGCTGTGTGTGTGTGCGTGTGTCCCTCCCTCGCTGTGTGTGTGCGCGTGTCCCTCCCTCGCTGTGTGTGCACGTGTCCCTCCCTCGCTGTGTGTGCACGTGTCCCCCTCCCTCGCTGTGTGTGTGCGTGTCCCCCTCCCTCGCTGTGTGTGTGCGTGTCCCCCTCCCTCGCTGTGTGTGTGCGTGTCCCTCCCTCGCTGTGTGTGCACGTGTCCCTCCCTCGCTGTGTGTGCGCGTGTCCCCCTCCCTCGGTCTGTGTGTGTGTGTCCCTCCCTCGCTGTGTGTGTGTGTGTGTGTGTGTGTGTGTGTCTGTGCGTGTCCCACCCTCAATGTGTGTGTGTGCATGTCCTTCCCTCGCTGTGTGCGTGTCCCCCTCCCTCGCTGTGTGCGTGTCCCCATCCCTCGCTGTGTGTGTGTGTCCCCCTTGCTGTAAGTGTCCCTCTCTCGCTGTGTGTGTCTGCGTGCTCCCTCCCTCACTCTGTGCGTGTGTCCCCCTCCTTCACTGTGTGTGCATGTCCCCCTCCCTCGCTGTGTGTGTCCCTCTCCACGCTCTGTGTGTGTCCCCCCCTCCTCGCTGTGTGTGCACGTGTCCCTCCCTCGCTGTGTGTGCGTGTGTCCCTCCCTCGCTCTGTGTGTGCGTGTGACCCCTCCCTCGCTGTGTTTGTGTGTCCCCCCGCCCTCGCTGTGTGTGTGTCCTCCCTTCCCTCGCTGTGTGTGTCCCTCCCTCGCTGTGTGTGCGCGTGTCCCCCTCCCTCGCTGTGTGTGCGCGTGTCCCCCTCCCTCACTGTGTGCATGTGCGTGACCCTCCCTCGCTGTGTGTGCGCATGTCCCTCCCTCGCTGTGTGTGCGCGTGTCCCCCTCCCTCGCTCTGTGTGTGCGTGTCCCTCCCTCGCTGTGTGTGTGTCTCTGTGCATGTCTCACGCTCACTGTGTGTGTGCGTGTGTGTCCCACCCTCGCTGTGTGTGTGTACCCCTCCCTCGCTGTGTGTGTGTCCCCCCTCCCTCTCTGTGTATGCCTGTCTCCCTCCCTCGCTGTGTGTATCCCCCTCCCTTGCCGTGTGTGTGTACGTGTCCCCCTCCCTGGCTATGTAGGTGTGCGTGTCCCCCTCCCTCGCTGTGTGCGTGTCCCCCTCCCTCACTGTGTGCGTGTCCACTCCCTCGCTGTGTGCGTGTCCCCCTCCCTCGCTGTGTGTGCGCGTGTCCCCCTCCCTCGCTGTGTGCATGTGCGTGACCCTCCCTCGCTGTGTGTGCGCATGTCCCTCCCTCGCTGTGTGTGCGCGTGTCCCCCTCCCTCGCTCTGTGTGTGCGTGTCCCTCCCTCGCTGTGTGTGTGTCTCTGTGCATGTCTCACGCTCACTGTGTGTGTGCGTGTGTGTCCCACCCTCGCTGTGTGTGTGTACCCCTCCCTCGCTGTGTGTGTGTCCCCCTCCCTCTCTGTGTATGCCTGTCTCCCTCCCTCGCTGTGTGTATCCCCCTCCCTTGCCGTGTGTGTGTGCGTGTCCCCCTCCCTGGCTATGTAGGTGTGCGTGTCCCCCTCCCTCGCTGTGTGCGTGTCCCCCTCCCTCGCTGTGTGCGTGTCCACTCCCTCGCTGTGTGCGTGTCCCCCTCCCTCACTGTGTGTGTGTGTCCCTCGCTGTGTGTGTGTCCCCGTCCCTCGCAGTGTGTGTGTGCATGTCCTTCCCTCGCTGTATGCGTGTCCCCCTCCCACGCTGTGTGTATCCCCATCCCTCGCTGTGTGTGCGTGTGTCTCCTCGCTGTGTGTGTCCCCCCTTCGCTGTGCGTGGCCCCCTCCCTCTCTGTATGTGAGTGTCCCCCTCCCTCGCTGTGTGTATCCCCCTCCCTTGCCGTGTGTGTGTGCGTGTCCCCCTCCCTCGCTCTGTAGGTGTGCGTGTCCCCCTCCCTCGCTGTGTGCGTGTCCACTCCCTCGCTGTGTGTGTCCCCCTCCCTCACTGTGTGTGTGTGTGTGTGTGTGTGTGTGTCCCTCCCTCGCTGTGTGTGTGTGCCCCCCTCCCTCGCTGTGTGTATTCCCCTCCCTCGCTGTGTGTACTTCTGTCCCCTCGCTGTGTGTGTGTGTCCCCCTCGCTGTGTGTGCCACAGCCCCTCGCTGTGTGTGTCCCCCCTTGCTCTGCGTGTCCCCCCTCCCTCACTGTATGTGTGTCTGTGTGTTTCCCTGCCTCGCTGTGTGTGTGTGTCTATCCCTCCCTCTGTGTGTGGGTGTGAGAGTGTGTGTGTGTGTGTGCGCACGTGCGTGTGCATGTCCCTCCTTTACTCTGTGTGTGTGTGTGTCCCTGCCTCACTGTGTGTGTGTGTGTGTGTGTGTTTGTGTCCCTCCCTCGCTGTGTGTGTTTTATGCGTGTCACCCCCTTGCTGAGTGTGTCCTCCCCTTGCTGTGTGTGTCCCTCCCTCGCTGTGTGTGTGCGCGTGCTCCCTCCCTCACTCTGTGCGTGTGTCCCCCTCCCTCGCTGTGTGTGCATGTCCCCCTCCTTCGCTGTGTGTGTGTGTGTGTGTGTGTGTGTGTGTGTCCCCTCCTCGCTGTGTGTGCACATGTCCCTCCCTCGCTGTGTGTGTGTCCCTCCCCCTCGCTGTGTGTGTGCGTGTCCCCCTTCCTCGCTGTGTGTGTGCGTGTGACCCCTCCCTCTGTGTGTGTGACCCCTCCCTCGTTGTGTTTGTGTGTCCCTCCTCCCTCGCTGTGTGTGTGTCCTCCCTTCCCTTGCTGTGTGTGTGTCCTCCCTTCCCTCGCTGTGTGTGCACGTGTCCCTCCCTCGCTGTGTGTGTGTCCCCTCCCTCGCTGTGTGCCTGCGTGTCCCCCTCCCTCGCTGTGTGCGTGACCCCCTCCCTTGCTGCGTGTGTGTGTCCCCCTCCCTCGCTGTGTGTGTGTGCGTGTCTGTCCCTCCCTCGCTGTGTGTGTGTGTGTTTGTGTGTGCCTCCCTCGCTGTGTGCGTGTCCCCTCCCTCGCTATGTGCGTTTCCCCCTCCCTCGCTGTGTGTCTGCGTGTCCGCCCCTCACTGCATGTGTGTGCGTGTCCCTCCCTCGCTGTGTGTGTGCGTGTGTCCCCCCTCCCTCGCTGTGTGTGTGCGTGTGTGTGTGTGTGTGTGTGTGTCCCTCCCTTGCTGTGTGCGTGTTCCCCTCCCTTGCTGCGTGTGTGTGCGTGTCGCCCTCCCTCGCTGTGTCCGCGTGTCCGCCCCTCACTGTATGTGTGTGCGTGTCCCTCCCTCGCTGTGTGTGCGCGCGTGTCCCCCTCCCTCGCTGTGTGTGTGTGAGTGTGTGTGTGTCTGTGTGTGTCACTCCCTTGCTCTGTTTGTGCGTGTCCCCCTCCCTCGCTGTGTTTGTGTGTGTCCCCCTCCCTCGCTGTGTGTGCACGTGTCCCTCCCTCGCTGTGTGTGCACGTGTGTGTCCCCTCGCTGTGTGTGCGCGTGTCCCACTTCCCTTGCTGTGTGTGTCCCCCTCACTTGCCGTGTGTATGTGTGTGTCCCCCTCCCTCGCTGTGTATGCGCGTGTCCCTCCCTCACTGTGTGTGCGCGTGTCCCGCCCTCGCTGTGTTTGTGTGTGTCCCGCTCCCTCGCTGTGTGTGTTTGTGCATGTCCCTCCCTCGCTGTGGGTGCGCCCCCCTCCCTCACTGTGGGTGTGCCCCCCTCCCTTGCTGTGTGTGTGTCCCCCTGCCTTGCTGTGTGTGTGTGTGTGTCCCCGTCCCTCGCAGTGTGTGTGTGCATGTCCTTCCCTCGCTGTGTGCGTGTCCCCCTCCCTCGCTGTGTGTATCCCCATCCCTCGCTGTGTGTGCGTGTGTCCCCTCGCTGTGTGTGCGTGTGTCCCCTCGCTGTGTGTGTCCCCCCTCGCTGTGCGTGTCCCCCTCCCTCTCTGTATGTGAGTGTCCCCCTCCCTCGCTGTGTGTGAGTGTCCCCCTCCCTCGCTGTGTGTATCCCCCTCCCTTGCCGTGTGTGTGTGCGTGTCCCCCTCCCTCGCTCTGTAGGTGTGCGTGTCCCCCTCCCTCGCTGTGTGCGTGTCCACTCCCTCGCTGTGTGTGTCCCCCTCCCTCACTGTGTGTGTGTGTGTGTGTGTGTGTGTGTCCCTCCCTCGCTGTGTGTGTGTGCCCCCCTCCCTCGCTGTGTGTGTGTCCCCCTCCCTCGCTGTGTGTATTCCCCTCCCTCGCTGTGTGTACCTCTGTCCCCTCGCTGTGTGTGTGTGTCCCCCTCGCTGTGTGTGCCACAGCCCCTCGCTGTGTGTGTCCCCCCCTTGCTCTGCGTGTCCCCCCTCCCTCACTGTATGTGTGTCTGTGTGTTTCCCTGCCTCGCTGTGTGTGTGTGTCTATCCCTCCCTCTGTGTGTGGGTGTGAGAGTGTGTGTGTGTGTGTGCGCACGTGCGTGTGCATGTCCCTCCTTTACTCTGTGTGTGTGTGTGTCCCTGCCTCACTGTGTGTGTGTGTGTGTGTGTGTGTGTGTGTCCCTCCCTCGCTGTGTGTGTTTTATGCGTGTCACCCCCTTGCTGAGTGTGTCCTCCCCTTGCTGTGTGTGTCCCTCCCTCGCTGTGTGTGTGCGCGTGCTCCCTCCCTCACTCTGTGCGTGTGTCCCCCTCCCTCGCTGTGTGTGCATGTCCCCCTCCTTCGCTGTGTGTGTGTGTGTGTCCCTCTCCCTCACTCTGTGTGTGTCCCCCCTCCTCGCTGTGTGTGCACATGTCCCTCCCTCGCTGTGTGTGTGTCCCCCCTCCCTCGCTGTGTGAGTGTGCGTGTCTGTCCCTCCCTCGCTGTGTGTGTGTGTGTGCTTGTGTGTGCCCCTCCCTCGCTGTGTGCGTGTCCTCCTCCCTCGCTGTGTGTCTGCGTGTCCGCCCCTCACTGCATGTGTGTGCGTGTCCCTCCCTCGCTGTGTGTGTGCGCGTGTCCCCCTTCCCTCGCTGTGTGTGTGTGTGTGTGTCCCTCCCTTGCTGTGTGCGTGTTCCCCTCCCTTGCTGCGTGTGTGTGCGTGTTCCCCTCCCTCGCTGTGTCTGCGTGTCCGCCCCTCACTCTATGTGTGTGCGTGTCCCTCCCTCGCTGTGTGTGCGCGCGTGTCCCCCTCCCTCGCTGTGTGTGTGTGAGTGTGTGTGTGTGTGTGTGTGTCACTCCCTTGCTCTGTTTGTGCGTGTCTCCCTCCCTCGCTGTGTTTGTGTGTGTCCCCCTCCCTCGCTGTGTGTGCACGTGTCCCTCCCTCGCTGTGTGTGCGCGTGTCCCACTTCCCTCGCTGTGTGTGTCCCCCTCACTTGCCGTGTGTATGTGTGTGTCCCCCTCCCTCGCTGTGCATGCGCGTGTCCCTCCCTCACTGTGTGTGCGCGTGTCCCGCCCTCGCTGTGTTTGTGTGTGTCCCGCTCCCTCGCTGTGTGTGTTTGTGCATGTCCCTCCCTCGCTGTGGGTGCGCCCCCCTCCCTCACTGTGGGTGTGCCCCCTCCCTTGCTGTGTGTGTGTCCCCCTCCCTTGCTGTGTGTGTGTGTGTCGCCCGCCCTCGCTCTGTGTGTGTCCCCCTCGCTCACTGTGTATGCGTGTCCCCCTCCCTCATTGTGTGTGCGTGTCCCCCTCCCTCGCTGTGTGTCTGCGCATGTCTCTCCCTCGCTGTGTGTGTGTGTGTGTGTGTGTGTGTGTGTGTGTGCGCCCACCCCCTCGCTGTGTGTGCCCCACAACCTCGCTGTGTGTGACCCCCCTCGCTGTGTGTGCCCCATCCCCTCGCTGTGCGTGTCCCCCCTCGCTGTGTGTGTCCCCCTCCCTCACACTATGTGTGTATGTGTGTTTCCCTGCCTCGCTGTGTGCGTATGCATGTCCCACTCCCTCGCTGTGTGCGTATGCATGTCCCCCTCCCTCGCTGTGTGCGTGTCCCCCTCCCTCGCTGTGTGTGTGTGCGTGTCCCCCCTCGCTGTGTGTGTGTGCGTGTCCCTCCCTCCCTCGCTGTGTGCGTATGCATGTCCCCCTCCCTCGCTGTGTGCGTGTCCCCCTCCCTCGCTGTGTGTGTGTGCGTGTCCCCCCTCGCTGTGTGTGTGTGCGTGTCCCTCCCTCGCTGTGTGTGCATGTCCCCCTCCTTCGCTGTGTGTGTGTGTGTGTGTGTGTGTGTGTCCCTCGCTGTGTGTGTGTGTGTTTGTGTGTGTGTGTCTTCCCCCCTCGCTATGTGTGTATCCCCCTCCCTCGCTGTGTGTGGGTGTGCGACCCCTCACTCTCTGTGTGTGGGTGTGTGTGTGTGTGTGTGTGTCCCTCGCTGTGTGTGTGTCCCCCCTCCCTCGCTGAGTGTGCCCCCCTCGCTGTGTGTGTGGGTGTGTGCGTGTCCCTCCCTCCCTGTGTGCGTGTGTCCCCCTCCCTCGCTCTGTGTGTGTCCCTCCCTTGCCATGTGTGTGTGGGTCCCTCCCTCGCTGTGTGTTTGTGTGTCCCCCTCCCGCGCTGTGTTTGTGCGTGTCCCCCTCCCTCGCTGTGTGTGTATCCCCCTCCCTCGCTGTGTGTCCGTGTCCCCTCACTGTGTGTGCGCGTGTCCCGCCCTCGCTGTGTTTGTGTGTGTCCCGCTCCCTCGCTGTGTGTGTTTGTGCATGTCCCTCCCTCGCTGTGGGTGCGCCCCCCTCCCTCACTGTGGGTGTGCCCCCTCCCTTGCTGTGTGTGTGTCCCCTCCCTCGCTGTGTGTGTGTGTGTCGCCCGCCCTCGCTCTGTGTGTGTCCCCCTCGCTCACTGTGTATGCGTGTCCCCCTCCCTCATTGTGTGTGCGTGTCCCCCTCCCTCGCTGTGTGTCTGCGCATGTCTCTCCCTCGCTGTGTGTGTGTGTGTGTGTGTGTGTGTGTGCGCCCACCCCCTCGCTGTGTGTGCCCCACAACCTCGCTGTGTGTGACCCCCCTCGCTGTGTGTGCCCCATCCCCTCGCTGTGCGTGTCCCCCCTCGCTGTGTGTGTCCCCCTCCCTCACACTATGTGTGTATGTGTGTTTCCCTGCCTCGCTGTGTGCGTATGCATTTCCCCCTCCCTCGCTGTGTGCGTATGCATGTCCCCCTCCCTCGCTGTGTGCGTGTCCCCCTCCCTCGCTGTGTGTGTGTGCGTGTCCCCCCTCGCTGTGTGTGTGTGCGTGTCCCTCCCTCCCTCGCTGTGTGCGTATGCATGTCCCCCTCCCTCGCTGTGTGCGTGTCCCCCTCCCTCGCTGTGTGTGTGTGCGTGTCCCCCCTCGCTGTGTGTGTGTGCGTGTCCCTCCCTCGCTGTGTGTGCATGTCCCCCTCCTTCGCTGTGTGTGTGTGTGTGTGTGTGTGTGTGTGTCCCTCGCTGTGTGTGTGTGTGTTTGTGTGTGTGTGTCTTCCCCCCTCGCTATGTGTGTATCCCCCTCCCTCGCTGTGTGTGGGTGTGCGACCCCTCACTCTCTGTGTGTGGGTTGTGTGTGTGTGTGTGTGTCCCTCGCTGTGTGTGTGTCCCCCCTCCCTCGCTGAGTGTGCCCCCCTCGCTGTGTGTGTGGGTGTGTGCGTGTCCCTCCCTCCCTGTGTGCGTGTGTCCCCCTCCCTCGCTCTGTGTGTGTCCCTCCCTTGCCATGTGTGTGTGGGTCCCTCCCTCGCTGTGTGTTTGTGTGTCCCCCTCCCGCGCTGTGTTTGTGCGTGTCCCCCTCCCTCGCTGTGTGTGTATCCCCCTCCCTCGCTGTGTGTCCGTGTCCCCTCGCTGTGTGTTTGTGCGTGTCTCCCGCCCTCGCAGTATGGGCGTGTCCCCCTCCCTCGCTGTGTGTGGGTGTGCGTCCCCCTCCCTCGCTGTGTGTGTGTGTGTGTGTGTGTGTGTGTGTGTCTCCCCCCTCGCTGTGTGTGTGTCCCCTCCCTCACTGAGTGTGCCCCCCTCGCTGTGTGTGTCCCCCTCCCTCGATGAGTGTGCCCCCCCTTTGCTGTGTCCCCCCTCGCTGTGTGTGTGCGCGTGCTCCCTCCCTCACTCTGTGCGTGTGTCCCCCTCCCTCGCTGTGTGTGCATGTCCCCCTCCTTCGCTGTGTGTGTGTGTGTGTGTGTGTCCCTCTCCCTCACTCTGTGTGTGTCCCCCCTCCTCGCTGTGTGTGCACATGTCCCTCCCTCGCTGTGTGTGTGTCCCCCTCCCTCGCTGTGTGAGTGTGCGTGTCTGTCCCTCCCTCGCTGTGTGTGTGTGTGTGCTTGTGTGTGCCCCTCCCTCGCTGTGTGCGTGTCCTCCTCCCTCGCTGTGTGTCTGCGTGTCCGCCCCTCACTGCATGTGTGTGCGTGTCCCTCCCTCGCTGTGTGTGTGCGCGTGTCCCCCTTCCCTCGCTGTGTGTGTGTGTGTGTGTCCCTCCCTTGCTGTGTGCGTGTTCCCCTCCCTTGCTGCGTGTGTGTGCGTGTTCCCCTCCCTCGCTGTGTCTGCGTGTCCGCCCCTCACTGTATGTGTGTGCGTGTCCCTCCCTCGCTGTGTGTGCGCGCGTGTCCCCCTCCCTCGCTGTGTGTGTGTGAGTGTGTGTGTGTGTGTGTGTGTGTCACTCCCTTGCTCTGTTTGTGCGTGTCTCCCTCCCTCGCTGTGTTTGTGTGTGTCCCCCTCCCTCGCTGTGTGTGCACGTGTCCCTCCCTCGCTGTGTGTGCGCGTGTCCCACTTCCCTCGCTGTGTGTGTCCCCCTCACTTGCCGTGTGTATGTGTGTGTCCCCCTCCCTCGCTGTGTATGCGCGTGTCCCTCCCTCACTGTGTGAGGGCGTGTCCCGCCCTCGCTGTGTTTGTGTGTGTCCCGCTCCCTCGCTGTGTGTGTTTGTGCATGTCCCTCCCTCGCTGTGGGTGCGCCCCCCTCCCTCACTGTGGGTGTGCCCCCTCCCTTGCTGTGTGTGTGTCCCCCTCCCTTGCTGTGTGTGTGTGTGTCGCCCGCCCTCGCTCTGTGTGTGTCCCCCTCGCTCACTGTGTATGCGTGTCCCCCTCCCTCATTGTGTGTGCGTGTCCCCCTCCCTCGCTGTGTGTCTGCGCATGTCTCTCCCTCGCTGTGTGTGTGTGTGTGTGTGTGTGTGTGCGCCCACCCCCTCGCTGTGTGTGCCCCACAACCTCGCTGTGTGTGACCCCCTCGCTGTGTGTGCCCCATCCCCTCGCTGTGCGTGTCCCCCCTCGCTGTGTGTGTCCCCCTCCCTCACACTATGTGTGTATGTGTGTTTCCCTGCCTCGCTGTGTGCGTATGCATGTCCCCCTCCCTCGCTGTGTGCGTATGCATGTCCCCCTCCCTCGCTGTGTGCGTGTCCCCCTCCCTCGCTGTGTGTGTGTGCGTGTACCCCCTCGCTGTGTTTGTGTGCGTGTCCCTCCCTCGCTGTGTGTGTGCACGTCCCCCTCCCTTGCTGTGTGTGTGTGTGTCCCCCTCCCTCTGTGTGTGTGTGTGTGTGTGTGTGTGTGTGTCACTATCTTGCTCTGTTTGTGCATGTCCCCCTCCCTCGCTGTGTTTGTGTGTCCCCCCCTCCCTCGCTGTGTGTGTCCGCGTGTTCCTCCCTCTCTGTGTGTGCATGTCCCCCTCGCTGTGTGTGTCCCCGTGTCCCACACTCACTGTGCATGCGTGACCCCACCCTCGTTGTGTGCGTGCGTGTCCCCCTCCCTCGTTCTGTGTGTGCGTCCCCCTCCCTCGCTGTGTGTGTGCACGTGTCCCTCCCTCGCTGTGTGTGTGTCCTCCCTCACTGTGTGTGTGTGTGTGTGTGTGTGTGTGTTGTGTGTGTGTGTGTGTGTATGTCCCTCCCTCACTGTATGTGTGTGTCCCTCCCCTTGCTGTGTGTGCGCCTGTCCCCCTCCCTCGCTGTGTGTGTGTGTGTTCCCTCTCACGCTGTGTGTGTGTGTGTGTGTGTGTGTGTCCCCTCCCACGCTGTGTGTGTGTCCCTCCCTCGCTGTGTGTGTGTGTGTGTGTGTGTGTGTGTGTTCACCCCTCGCTGTGTGTGTTCACCCCTCGCTGTGTGTGTTCCCCCCTCACTGTGTGTCCCCCTCCCTCGCTGTGTGTGTGTCCCTCCCTTGCCATGTGAGTGTGGGTCCCTCCCTCGCTGTGTGTTTGTGTGTGTCCCCCTCCCGCGCTGTGTTTGTGCGTGTCCCCCTCACTCGCTGTGTGTGTATCATCCTCCCTCGCTGTGTGTCCGTGTCCCCTCGCTGCGTGTTTGTGCGTGTCTCCCGCCCTCGCAGTATGGGCGTGCCCCCTCCCTCGCTGTGTGTATGTGTGCGTCCCCCTCCCTCACTCTGTGTGTGTGTGTGTGTCCCTCGCTGTGTGTGTGTGTGTTTGTGTGTGTGTGTCTCCCCCCCTCGCTATGTGTGTATCCCCCTCCCTCGCTGTGTGTGGGTGTGCGACCCCTCACTCTCTGTGTGTGGGTGTGTGTGTGTGTGTGTCCCTCGCTGTGTGTGTGTCCCCCCTCCCTCGCTGAGTGTGCCCCCCTCGCTGTGTGTGTGGGTGTGTGCGTGTCCCTCCCTCCCTGTGTGCGTGTGTCCCCCTCCCTCGCTCTGTGTGTGTCCCTCCCTTGCCATGTGTGTGTGGGTCCCTCCCTCACTGTGTGTTTGTGTGTCCCCCTCCCGCGCTGTGTTTGCGCGTGTCCCCCTCCCTCGCTGTGTGTGTATCCCCCTCCCTCGCTGTGTGTCCGTGTCCCCTCGCTGTGTGTTTGTGCGTGTCTCCCGCCCTCGCAGTATGGGCGTGTCCCCCTCCCTCGCTGTGTGTGGGTGTGCGTCCCCCTCCCTCGCTGTGTGTGTGTGTGTGTGTGTGTCTCCCCCCTCGCTGTGTGTGTGTGTCCCCTCCCTCACTGAGTGTGCCCCCCTCGCTGTGTGTGACCCCCTCCCTCGATGAGTGTGCCCCGCCTTTGCTGTGTCCCCCTCGCTGTGTGTGTGCGCGTGCTCCCTCCCTCACTCTGTGCGTGTGTCCCCCTCCCTCGCTGTGTGTGCATGTCCCCCTCCTTCGCTGTGTGTTTGTGTGTGTGTGTGTGTCCATCTCCCTCACTCTGTGTGTGTCCCCCCTCCTCGCTGTGTGTGCACATGTCCCTCCCTCGCTGTGTGTGTGTCCCCCTCCCTCGCTGTGTGAGTGTGCGTGTCTGTCCCTCCCTCGCTGTGTGTGTGTGTGTGCTTGTGTGTGCCCCTCCCTCACTGTGTGCGTGTCCTCCTCCCTCGCTGTGTGTCTGCGTGTCCGCCCCTCACTGCATGTGTGTGCGTGTCCCTCCCTCGCTGTGTGTGTGCGCGTGTCCCCCTTCCCTCGCTGTGTGTGTGTGTGTGTGTCCCTCCCTTGCTGTGTGCGTGTTCCCCTCCCTTGCTGCGTGTGTGTGCGTGTTCCCCTCCCTCGCTGTGTCTGCGTGTCCGCCCCTCACTCTATGTGTGTGCGTGTCCCTCCCTCGCTGTGTGTGCGCGCGTGTCCCCCTCCCTCGCTGTGTGTGTGTGAGTGTGTGTGTGTGTGTGTGTGTCACTCCCTTGCTCTGTTTGTGCGTGTCTCCCTCCCTCGCTGTGTTTGTGTGTGTCCCCCTCCCTCGCTGTGTGTGCACGTGTCCCTCCCTCGCTGTGTGTGCGCGTGTCCCACTTCCCTCGCTGTGTGTGTCCCCCTCACTTGCCGTGTGTATGTGTGTGTCCCCCTCCCTCGCTGTGTATGCGCGTGTCCCTCCCTCACTGTGTGTGCGCGTGTCCCGCCCTCGCTGTGTGTGTTTGTGCATGTCCCTCCCTCGCTGTGGGTGCGCCCCCCTCCCTCACTGTGGGTGTGCCCCCTCCCTTGCTGTGTGTGTGTCCCCCTCCCTTGCTGTGTGTGTGTGTGTCGCCCGCCCTCGCTCTGTGTGTGTCCCCCACGCTCACTGTGTATGCGTGTCCCCCTCCCTCATTGTGTGTGCGTGTCCCCCTCCCTCGCTGTGTGTCTGCGCATGTCTCTCCCTCGCTGTGTGTGTGTGTGTGTGTGTGTGTGCGCCCCCCCCCTCGCTGTGTGTGCCCCACAACCTCGCTGTGTGTGACCCCCCTCGCTGTGTGTGCCCCATCCCCTCGCTGTGCGTGTCCCCCCTCGCTGTGTGTGTCCCCCTCCCTCACACTATGTGTGTATGTGTGTTTCCCTGCCTCGCTGTGTGCGTATGCATGTCCCCCTCCCTCGTTGTGTGCGTATGCATGTCCCCCTCCCTCGCTGTGTGCGTGTCCCCCTCCCTCGCTGTGTGTGTGTGCGTGTCCCCCCTCGCTGTGTGTGTGTGCGTGTCCCTCCCTCGCTGTGTGTGTGCACGTCCCCCTCCCTTGCTGTGTGTGTGTGTGTCCCCCTCCCTCTGTGTGTGTGTGTGTGTGTGTCACTATCTTGCTCTGTTTGTGCATGTCCCCCTCCCTCGCTGTGTTTGTGTGTCCCCCCCTCCCTCGCTGTGTGTGTCCGCGTGTTCCTCCCTCTCTGTGTGTGCATGTCCCCCTCGCTGTGTGTGTCCCCGTGTCCCACCCTCACTGTGCATGCGTGACCCCACCCTCGTTGTGTGCGTGCGTGTCCCCCTCCCTCGTTCTGTGTGTGCGTCCCCCTCCCTCGCTGTGTGTGTGCACGTGTCCCTCCCTCGCTGTGTGTGTGTCCTCCCTCACTGTGTGTGTGTGCGTGTGTGTGTGTGTGTGTGTGTATGTCCCTCCCTCACTGTATGTGTGTGTCCCTCCCCTTGCTGTGTGTGCGCCTGTCCCCCCTCCCTCGCTGTGTGTGTGTGTTCCCTCTCACGCTGTGTGTGTGTGTGTGTGTGTCCCCTCCCACGCTGTGTGTGTGTCCCTCCCTCGCTGTGTGTGTGTGTGTGTGTGTGTGTGTGTGTGTTCACCCCTCGCTGTGTGTATTCACCCCTCGCTGTGTGTGTTCCCCCCTCACTGTGTGTCCCCCTCCCTCGCTGTGTGTGTGTCCCTCCCTTGCCATGTGTGTGTGTGTCCCTCCCCTTGCTGTGTGTGCGCCTGTCCCCCCTCCCTCGCTGTGTGTGTGTGTTCCCTCTCACGCTGTGTGTGTGTGTGTGTGTGTCCCCTCCCACGCTGTGTGTGTGTCCCTCCCTCGCTGTGTGTGTGTGTGTGTGTGTGTTCACCCCTCGCTGTGTGTATTCACCCCTCGCTGTGTGTGTTCCCCCCTCACTGTGTGTCCCCCTCCCTCGCTGTGTGTGTGTCCCTCCCTTGCCATGTGTGTGTGGGTCCCTCCCTCGCTGTGTGTTTGTGTGTGTCCCCCTCCCGCGCTGTGTTTGTGCGTGTCTCCCGCCCTCGCAGTATGGGCGTGTCCCCCTCCCTCGCTGTGTGTATGTGTGCGTCCCCCTCCCTCACTCTGTGTGTGTGTGTGTGTGTGTGTGTGTGTGTCCCTCGCTGTGTGTGTGTGTGTTTGTGTGTGTGTGTCTCCCCCCCTCGCTATGTGTGTATCCCCCTCCCTCGCTGTGTGTGGGTGTGCGACCCCTCACTCTCTGTGTGTGGGTGTGTGTGTGTGTGTGTGTGTCCCTCGCTGTGTGTGTGTCCCCCCTCCCTCGCTGAGTGTGCCCCCCTCGCTGTGTGTGTGGGTGTGTGCGTGTCCCTCCCTCCCTGTGTGCGTGTGTCCCCCTCCCTCGCTCTGTGTGTGTCCCTCCCTTGCCATGTGTGTGTGGGTCCCTCCCTCGCTGTGTGTTTGTGTGTCCCCCTCCCGCGCTGTGTTTGTGCGTGTCCCCCTCCCTCGCTGTGTGTGTATCCCCCTCCCTCGCTGTGTGTCCGTGTCCCCTCGCTGTGTGTTTGTGCGTGTCTCCCGCCCTCGCAGTATGGGCGTGTCCCCCTCCCTCGCTGTGTGTGGGTGTGCGTCCCCCTCCCTCGCTGTGTGTGTGTGTGTGTGTGTGTGTGTCTCCCCCTCGCTGTGTGTGTGTGTCCCCTCCCTCACTGAGTGTGCCCCCCTCGCTGTGTGTGTCCCCCTCCCTCGATGAGTGTGCCCCCCCTTTGCTGTGTCCCCCCTCGCTGTGTGTGTGTGTCCCGTATCGCTGTGTGTGTGTCCCCTGCTGTGTGCATGCGTGTCCCCTCCCTCGCTGTGTGCGTGCGTGCCCCCCTCTCTCGCTGTGTGCGTGTCCCCCTCCCACACTGTGTGCGTGTCCCCCCTCCCTGGCTCTGTGTGTGTGTGTGTGTGTGTCTCCCTCGCTGTGTGAGTGTGTGTGTGTGTGTGTGTCTGTGTCCCTCCCTCGCTGTGTGCGTGTCCCTCCCACACTGTGTGGGTGTGTGCGTGTCCCTCCCTCGCTGTGTGCGTGTGTCCCCCTCCCTTGCTGTGTGTGTGTGCGTGTGTGATCCCTCGCGGTGTGTGCGTGTCATCCTCCCTCGCTGTGTATGGGTGCATGTCCCTCCCTTGCTGTGTGCGCGTGTCCCTCCCTCGCTGTGTGTGTGTCCCTCCCACGCTGTGTGTGTGTGTCCCTCCCTCGCTGTGTGTGTTTGTGAGTGTTCCTCCCTCGCTGTGTGTGTGTGTGTGTGCACGTGTGTGTGTCGCCTTGCTGTGTGTGTTCCCCCCCTCGCTGTGTGCGTATCTCCCTCCCTCGCAGTATGTGTGTGTCCGCCTCCCTCGCTGTGTGTGGGTGTGCGTCCCCCTCCCTCGCTCTGTGTGTGTGTGTGTCCCTCGCTGTGTGTCTGTGTGTCTCCCCCGGTGTGTGTGTGTCCCCCTCCCTCGCTGAGTGTGCCCCCACGCTGAGTGTCTCGCCCCTCGCTGTCTGTGTGTGTGTGTCCCATCGCTGTGTGTGTCCCCTACCCTCGCTGTGTGTGTGTGTCCCTCCCTCGCTGTGTGTGTGCGCACATGTCCCTCCCTCGCTGTGTGTCCCCCTCCCTCGCCCTGTTTGACACCCCTCGCTGTGCATGTCCCCGTCCCTCATTGTGTGTATGTGTCCCCCTCCCTCGCTCTGTGTGTGCGCATGTACCTCCCTCGTTTTGTGTGTGTCTGTGTGTGTGTGTGTGTGTGTGTGTGTGTGTCCCTCCCTCGCTGTGTGTGTCCCCCTGCCTCATTGTGTGTGTGGCCCCTCCCTCGCTGTATGTGTCCGCGTGTCCCTCCCTCGCTGTGTGTGTGCCGTGTCCCTCCCTATCTGTGTGTGTGCACGTATCCCCCGTTGCTGTGCGTGTGTGTCCCCCTCCCTCGCTGTGTGTGTGCGCATGTCCCTTCCTAACTGTGTGTGCGCGTGTCCCTCCCTCGCTGTGTTTGTGCGTGTCCCCCTCCCTCGCTGTGTGTGTGTCCCCCCTCCCTCGCTGTGTTTGTGCGTGTCCCCCTCCCTCGCTGTGTGTGTGTCCCCCCTCCCTCGCTGTGTGTGTGTGTGTGTGTGTGTGTATCCCCCTCCCTCGCTCTGTGTGTGCATGTCCCTCGCTCGCTGCGTGTGTCCGTGTGTCCCTCCCTCGCTGTGTGTGTGCATGTCCCCCCTCGCTGTGTGTGTGCGTGTCCCTCCCTCGCAGTGCATGCGTGACCCCACCCTCGTTGTGTGCGTGCGTGTCCCCCTCCCTCGCTGTGTGCGTGTCCCCCTCCCTCGCTGTGTGCGTGTCCCCCTCCCTCGCTGTGTGTGTGTCCCCCTCCCTCGCTGTGTGTGCGCGCGAGTCCCTCCCTTACTGTGTGTGTGCGTGTCCCCCGCCCTCATTGTGTGTATGTGTCCCCCTCCCTCTCTCTGTGTGTGCGCATGTCCCTCCCTCGTTTTGTGTGTGTGTGTGTGTGTGTGTGTGTCCCTCCCTCGCTGTGTGTGTGGCCCCTCCCTCGCTGTATGTGTCCACGTGTCCCTCCCTCGCTGTGTGTGTGCCGTGTCCCTCCCTTTCTGTGTGTGCGCATGTCCCTCCCTCGTTTTGTGTGTGTGTGTGTGTGTGTGTCCCTCCCTCGCTGTGTGTGTGGCCCCTCCCTCGCTGTATGTGTCCGCGTGTCCCTCCCTCGCTGTGTGTGTGCCGTGTCCCTCCCTTTCTGTGTGTGTGCACGTATCCCCCGTCGCTGTGCGCGTGTCCCTCCCTCGCTGTGTTTGTGCGTGTCCCCCTCCCTCGCTGTGTGTGTGTCCCCCTCCCTCGCTGTGTGTGTGTGTGTGTGCGTGCGTGTGTGTGCGTGTGTCCGCGTGTCCCTCCCTCGCTCTGTGTGTGTGTGTGTGAATCCCCCTCCCTCGCTGTGTGTGTCTGCGTGTCCCTCCCTCGCTGTGTGTGCATGTCCCCCCTCGCTGTGTGTGTCCCTCCCTCGCTGTGCATGCGTGACCCCACCCTCGTTGTGTGCGTGCGTGTCCCCATCCCTCGCTGTGTGCGTGTCCCCCTCCCTCGCTGTGTGTGTCCCCCTCCCTCGCTGTGTGTGTGCACGTGTCCTTCCCTCGCTGTGTGTGTGTCCTCCCTCGCCGTGTGTGTGTGTGTGTGTCCGTCCCTTCCTCGCTGTGTGTGTGTGTCCCTCCCTTTGCTGTGTGTGTGCCAGTCACCCCTTCCCACGCTGTGTGTGTGTGTGTCCCTCCCACGCCGTGTGTGTGTCCCCCTCCCTCGCTGTATTTGTGTGTGTCCCTCCCTCGCTATGTATCTGTGTGCGTGTCCCCCCTCGCTGTGTGTGTGCGAGTCCCCTCTCGCTATGTGTGCACATGTCCCTCCCTCGCTGTGTGCGTGCGTTTCCCTCCCTCGCTGTGTGTGTGCATGTGCGTGCACCTGTTCCCCCCTCCCTCGCTGTGTGTGTGTCCCCCTCCCTCGCTGTATTTGTGTGTGTCCCTCCCGCGCTGTGTGTGTCCCTCCCCTCGCTATGTGTGCGCCTGTCCCCCCACCCTCGCTGTGTGTGTGTGTCCCCTCCCACGCTGTGTGTGTGTGTGTGTCCCTCCCTCGCTGTGTGTGTCCCTCCCTCGCTGTGTGTGTTTGTGAGTGTTCCTCCCTCGCTGTGAGTGTGTGTGTGTGTGTCCCTCGCTGTGTGTGTGTGTGTGTGTGTGTGTGTGTGTGTGTGTCTCCCCCCTCGCTCTGTGTGTGTGTCCCCCCCTTGCTGAGTGTGCCCCCCACTTTGCTGTGTGTCTCCTTCCCTCGCTGTGTGTGTGTGTCCCCTATCGCTGTGTGTACCCCCCCGCTGTGTGTGTGCCCCCTGCTGTGTGCATGCGTGTTCCCTCCCTCGCTGTGTGCGTGCGTGTTCCCCTCCCTCGCTGTGTGCGTGTCCCCCTCCCTCGCTGTGTGCATGTCCCCCCTCCCTCGCTGTGTGTGTGTGTGTGTGTGTCTCTGTGTGTGTGTCCCTCGCTCACTGTGTGCATGTCCCTCCCTCGCTGTGTGGGTGTGCGCGCTCGATCGCGTGTCCCTCCCTCACTATGTGTGTGCGTGTGTCCCCTCCCTCGCTGTGTGTGTGTGTGTTCCTCCATCGCTCTGTGTGTGGGTGTGTGTGTGTGTGTGTGTGTGTGTGTGTGTGTGTGTGTGTGTCCCTCGCTGTGTGTGTCCCCCCTCGCTGTGTGTGTGTCCCCTCGCTGTGTGTGTCGCCCCCGCTGTGTGCGCGTGCCCCACTACCTCGCTGTGTGTGTCCCCCTCCCTTGCCATGTGTGTGTGGGTCCCTCCCTCGCTGTGTGTTTGTGTGTGTCCCCCTCCCTCGCTGTGAGTGTGTGACACACTCCCTCGCTGTGTTTGTTCGTGTCCCCCTCCCTCGCTGTGTGTGCGTGTCCCCTCGTGTGTTTGTGCGTATCTCCCGACCTCGCAGTATGTGTGTGTCACCCTCCCTCGCTGTGTGTGGGTGTGTGTCCCCTCCCTCGCTCTGTGTGTGTGTGTGTGTGTGTGTGTGTGTGTGTGTGTCTCCCCCTCTCGCTGTGCGTGTGTGTCCCATCACTGTGTGTGCCCCCCAACCTCGCTGTGTGTGTCCCCCCTGCTGTGTGTGTGCGTGACCCTCTCCCTCATTGTGTGTGTGTGTCCCCTCCCTCGCTGTGTGTGTGTGTGTCCCTCCCTCGCTGTGTGTGTGCGCATGTCCCTCCCTCGCTGTGTGTGTGCGCGTGCCCTCCCTCGCTGTGTGTGTGCGCGTGCCCTCCCTCGCTGTGTGTGTGCGCGTGTCCCTCCCTCGCCCTGTGTGACCTCCCTCGCTGTGCATGTCCCCGTCCCTCATTGGGTGTGCGTATCCCCCACCCTCATTGTGTGTGAGTGTCCCCCTCCCTCGCTGCGTGTGTGTGCGCGTGTCCCTCCCTCACTGTGTGTGTGTGTGTGTGTGTGTGTGTGTCCCTCCCTCGCTGTGTGTGTGTGTCCCTCCCTCGCTGTGTGTGTGTGTCCCTCCCCTTGCTGTGTGTGCGCCTGCCCCCCTTCCCTCGCTGTGTGTGTGTGTGTGTGTGTCCCTCCCTCACTGTGTGTGTGTCCCCCTCCCTCGCTGTGTGTGCGCGCAAGTCCCTCCCTTACTGTGTGTGTGCATGTCCCCCTCCCTCATTGTGTGTATGTGTCACCCTCCCTCGCTCTGTGTGCGCATGTCCCTCCCTCGTTTTTTGTGTGTGTGTGTCTGTGTGTGTGTCCGTCCCTTGCTGTGTGTGTCCCCCTGACTCATTGTGTTTGTGGCCCCTCCCTCGCTGTATCTGTCCGCGTGTCCCTCCCTCGCTGTGTGTGTGCGCGTGTCCCTCCCTCGCTGTGTGTGTGCCGTGTCCCTCCCTATCTGTGTGTGTGCACGTATCCCCCTTCGCTGTGCGTGTATGTCCCCCTCCCTCGCTGTGTGTGTGTGCGTGTCCCTTCCTAACTGTGTGTGTGCGCGTGTCCCTCTCTCGCTGTGTTTGTGCGTGTCCCCCTCCCTCGCTGTGTGTGTGTCCCCCCTCCCTCGCTGTGTGTGTGTGTGCATGCGTGTGTGTGCGTGTGTCCGCATGCCCCTCCCTCGCTCTGTGTGTGTGTGTGTGTGTGTGTGTGTGTGTCCCTCCCTCGCTGTGTGTGTGCATGTCCCTCCCTCGCTGTGTGTGTCCGCGTGTCCCTCCCTCGCTGTGTGTGGGCATGTCCCCCCTCGCTGTGTGTGTGCGTGTCCCTCCCTCGCTGTGCATGCGTGACCCCACCCTCGTTGTGTGCGTGCGTGTCCCCCTCCCTCGCTGCGTGCGTGTCCCCCACCCTCACTGTGTGTGTGTCCCCCTCCCTCGCTGTGTGTGTGTACGAGTCCCCCCTCGCTATGTGCCTGCGTGTGTCCCCCTCGCTGTGTGCGTGCGTTTCCACTCCCTCGCTGTGTGTGTGTGTCCCCTCGTTGTGTGTGCGTGTCCCGCCCTCGCTGTGTTTGTATGTGTCCCCCTCCCTCGCTGTGTGTGTTTGTGCATGTCCCTCCCTCGCTGTGTGTGTGCCCCTCCCTCACTGTGTGTGTGTCCCCCTCCCTTGCTGTGTGTGTGTCCCCCTCCCTCGCTGTGTGTGTGTGTCCCCCTCCCTCGCTGTGTGTGCGTGTCCCTCCCTCGATGTGTGCGTGTCCCTCCCTTGCTGTGTGTGTCCTCCCTCGCTGTGTGTGTATGTGTTTATGTGTGTGTGTGTCTCTCCCTCGCTGTGTGTGTTTCCCTCCCCTTGCTGTGTGTGCGCCTGTCCCCCCTTCCCTCGCTGTGTGTGTGTGTGCGTCCCTCCCATGCTGTGTGTGTGTGTGTCCCCTCTCACGCTGTGTGTGTCCCCCTCCCTCGCTGTATTTGTATGTGTCCCTCCCTCGCTGTGTGTATGTGTGGGTGTCCCCCCTCGCTGTGTGTGTACGAGTCCCCCCTCGCTATGTGCCTGCGTGTCCCCTCCCTCGCTGTGTGCGTGCGTTTCCCCTCCCTCGCTGTGTGTGTGCGTGTGCGTGCACCTGTTCCCCCCTCCCTCGCTGTGTGTGTGTGTCTGCCCACCCACGCTGTGTGTGTGTCCCCCTCCCTCGCTGTGTGTGCGTGTCCCTCCCTCGATGTGTGCGTGTCCCTCCCTCGATGTGTGCGTGTCCCTCCCTTGCTGTGTGTGTCCTCCCTCGCTGTGTGTGTGTCCCTCCCCTTGCTGTGTGTGCGCCTGTCCCCCCTTCCCTCGCTGTGTGTGTGTGTGTGTCCCTCCCATGCTGTGTGTGTGTGTGTGTGTCCCCTCTCACGCTGTGTGTGTCCCCCTCCCTCGCTGTATTTGTATGTGTCCCTCCCTCGATGTGTGTCTGTGTGGGTGTCCCCACTCGCTGTGTGTGTACGAGTCCCCCCTCGCTATGTGCCTGCGTGTCCCCTCCCTCGCTGTGTGCGTGCGTTTCCCCTCCCTCGCTGTGTGTGTGCATGTGCGTGCACCTGTTCCCCCCTCCCTCGCTGTGTGTGTGTCCGCCCTCCCACGCTGTGTGTGTGTCCCCCTCCCTCGCTGTATTTGTGTGTGTCCCTCCCGCGCTGTGTGTGTCCCTCCCCTCGCTATGTGTGCGCCTGTCCCCCCACCCTCGCTGTGTGTGTGTCCCCTCCCTCGCTGTGTGTGTCCCTCCCTCGCTGTGTGTGTCCCTCCCTCGCTGTGTGTGTTTGTGAGTGTTCCTCCCTCGCTGTGAGTGTGTGTGTGTGTCCCTCGCTCTGTGTGTGTGTGTGTGTGTGTCTCCCCCCTCGCTCTGTGTGTGTGTGTCCCCCTTGCTGAGTGTGCCCCCCACTTTGCTGTGTGTCTCCTCCCCTCGCTGTGTGTGTGTGTGTGTGTCCTCTATCGCTGTGTGTACCCCCCCGCTGTGTGTGTGCGCCCTGCTGTGTGCATGCGTGTTCCCTCCCTCGCTGTGTGCGTGCGTGTTCCCCTCCCTCGCTGTGTGCGTGTCCCCCTCCCTCGCTGTGTGCATGTCCCCCCTCCCTCGCTGTGTGTGTGTGTGTGTGTGTCTCTGTGTGTGTGTCCCTCGCTCACTGTGTGTGTGTCCCTCCCTCGCTGTGTGGGTGTGCGCGCGCGAGCGCGTGTCCCTCCCTCACTATGTGTGTGCGTGTGTCCCCTCCCTTGCTGTGTGTGCGTGTGTGTTCCTCCCTCGCTCTGTGTGTGGGTGTGTGTGTGTGTGTGTGTGTGTGTGTCCCCTCGCTGTGTGTGTCCCCCCTCGCTGTGTGTGTCGCCCCCGCTGTGTGTGCGTGTCCCACTACCTCGCTGTGTGTGTCCCCCTCCCTTGCCATGTGTGTGTGGGTCCCTCCCTCGCTGTGTGTTTGTGTGTGTCCCCCTCCCTCGCTGTGAGTGTGTGACACACTCCCTCGCTGTGTTTGTTCGTGTCCCCCTCCCTTGCTGTGTTTATGCGTGTCCCCCACCCTCACTGTGTGCGTGTCCACGTCCCTCGCTGTGTGTGCGTGTCCCCTCGTGTGTTTGTGCGAATCTCCCGACCTCGCAGTATGTGTGTGTCACCCTCCCTCGCTGTGTGTGGGCGTGTGTCCCCTCCCTCGCTCTGTGTGTGTGTGTGTGTGTGTGTGTGTGTGTGTGTGTGTGTGTGTCTCCCCCTCTCGCTGTGCGTGTGTGTCCCATCGCTGTGTGTGCCCCCCAACCTCGCTGTGTGTGTCCCCCCTGCTGTGTGTGTGCGTGACCCTCTCCCTCATTGTGTGTCCCCCTCCCTCGCTGTGTGTGTGTGTGTGTGTGTGTGTGTGTGTGTGTGTGTCCCTCCCTCGCTGTGTATGTGTGTCCCTCCCTCGCTGTGTGTGTGCGCATGTCCCTCCCTCGCTGTGTGTGTGCGCGTGTCCCTCCCTCGCCCTGTGTGACCTCCCTCGCTGTGCATGTCCCCGTCCCTCATTGTGTGTGCGTATCCCCCACCCTCATTGTGTGTGAGTGTCCTCCTCCCTCGCTGTGTGTGTGTGTGTGTGTGTGTGTCCCTCCCTCGCTGTGTGTGTTTGTGTGTGTGTGTGTGTCCCTCTCTCACTGTGTGTGTGTCCACCCCCTCGCTGTGTGTGCGCGCGAGTCCCTCCATTACTGTGTGTGTGCGTGTACCCCTCCCTCATTGTGTGTATGCGTCCCCCTCCCTCGCTCTGTGTGTGCGCATGTCCCTCCCTCGTTTTGTGTGTGTGTGTGTGTGTCCCTCCCTCGCTGTGTGTGTG
Organism: Hemiscyllium ocellatum; assembly: GCF_020745735.1. Taxonomy (NCBI): domain Eukaryota; kingdom Metazoa; phylum Chordata; class Chondrichthyes; order Orectolobiformes; family Hemiscylliidae; genus Hemiscyllium; species Hemiscyllium ocellatum. Next base: position 146,370 of record NW_026868355.1, read on the forward strand.
CCGTGTCCCTCCCTATCTGTGTGTGTGCACGTATCCCTCCTCGCTGTGCGTGTGTGTCCCCTTCCCTCGCTGAGCGTGACCCCTCGCTGTGTGTCTCCCCCTCACTGTGTGTGTGTCCCATCACTGTGTGTGTCCCCCCTCGCTGTGTGTGTCCCCACTGCTGTGTGTGTGCATGAGCCCCTCCCTCATTGTGTGTGTGTGTGTCCCTCCCTCGCTGTGTGTGTGTGTGTGTCCCCCTCGCTGTGTGTGTGTGTCCCTCCCTCGGTATGTGTGCGCGTGTCCCTCCCTCGTTGTGTGTGTGCGCGTGTCCCTCCCTTACTGTGTGGGTGTCCCTCCCTCTCTGCATGTGTGTCCCTCCCTCGCTGTGCGTGACCCCCCTCGCTGTGCGTGTCCCCCTCATTGTGTGTGCGTGTCCCCCACCCTCTTTGTGTGTGAGTGTCCCCCTCCCTCGCTGTATGTGTGCACGTGTCCTTCCCTCACTGTGTGTGTGCGCGTGTCCCTCCCTCACTGTGTGTGTGCGCGTGTCCCTCCCTCGCTGTGTGTGCGTGTGTCCCTCCCTCGCTCTGTGTGTGTGTCCCTCCCTCGCTGTGTGAGTGTGTCCCCCTCCCTCGCTGTGTGTGTGAACGTGTCCCTCCCTTGCTGTGTGTGTGCATGTCCCTCTCCCTCATTGTGTGTGTGTCCCCGTCCCTCGCTGTGTGTGTGCGTGTGTCCCTCCCTCTGTGTGTGTGTGTGTGTGTGTGCGTGTGTCCCCTCTTGCTGTGTGTGTGTGTGTGTGTGTGCGTGTCCCTCCCTCGCTGTGTGTGCGTGTCCCCCACCCTCTTTGTGTGTGAGTGTCCCCCTCCCTCGCTGTATGTGTGCACGTGTCCTTCCCTCACTGTGTGTGTGCGCGTGTCCCTTCCCTCGCTTTGTGTGTGTGTGTGCGTCCCCTCCCACGCTGTGTTTGTATGTGTCCCCCCTCCCTCGCTGTGGTGTATGTCCCTCCCTCGCTGTGTGTGCACCTGTTCCCCCCTCCCTCGCTGTGTGTGTGTCCCCCTCCCACACTGTGTGTGTTTGCGTCCCCTCCCACGCTGTGTGTCCCCCTTCCTCGCTGTATTTGTTTGTGTCCCTCCCTCGCTGTGTATGTGTGTGCTTGTCCCCCCCCGCTGTGTGCATGCATGGCCCCCTTCCTCACTGTGTGCGTGTGACCCCCTCCCTCGCTGTGTGTGTGTGTGTGTGTGTGTGTGTCTGTCCCTCCCTCGCTGTGTGTGTGTGTGTGTTTGTCCCTTCCTCGCTGTGTGTTTGTGTGTGTCCCCCTCCCTCGCTGTGTGTGTGTGTGTGTGTGTGTGTGTGTGTGTCCCACGCTGTGTGTGTGTGTGTGTGTGTGTCTCCCCCACTCGCTGTGTGTGTATCCCCCCTCGCTGTGTGTGTGTTTGTCCTATCGCTGTGTTTGTCCCCCCCTCGCTGTGTGTGTCCTCCCTGCTGTGTGTGTGTGTGACCCCCTCCCTCATTGTGTGTTTCCCCCTCCCTCGCTGTGTGTGTGTGTGTCCCTCCCTCGCTGTGTGTGTCCCCCCTCGCTGAGCGTGTCCCCGTCCCTCATAGTGTGTGCGTGTCCCTCCCTCACTGTGTGTGTGCGTGTGTCCCTCCCTCGCTGTGTTTGTGTGTGTCCCCTTCCCTCACTGTGTGTGCGTGTGTCCCTCCCTCGCTGTGTTTGTGTGTGTCCCCCTCCCTCACTGTGTGTGTGAGCGTGCCCCTCCCTAACTGTGTGTGTGTGTGCACGTATCCCTCCCTCGCTGTGTTTGTGCATGTCCCCCTCCCTCGCTGTGTTTATGCGTGTCCACCCCCACGCTGTGTGTGTCACCCCCTCCCTTGCTGTGTGTGTGTCCCCCTTGCTGTGTGTGTGTGCGTGACCCCTCCCTCGCTGCGTGTGTCTGTGTGTATCCCTCCCTCGCTGTGTATGTGTGCGCGTGTCCCCCTCACTGTGTGCATGCGTGCCCCCTCCCTCACTGTGTGCGTGTGTCCCCCTCCCTCGCTGTGTGTGTGTGTGTGCGTGTCCCTCCCTCGCTGTGTGTGTGCCGTGTCCCTTCTTCGCTGTGCGTGTGTGTCCCCCTCCTTCGCTGTGTGTGCCCCCCTCGCTGTGTGTCTCCCCCCCTCGCTGTGTTTGTGTGTGACCCCTATCGCTGTGTGTGTCCCCCCTCGCTGTGTGTGTCCCCCCTGCTGTGTGTGTGCGTGACCCCCTCCCTCGCTGTGTGTGTGTCCCCCTCCACTGCTGTATGTGTGCGCATGTCCCTCCCTAACTCTGTGTGCATGTATACCTCCCTCGCTGTGTTTGTGCCTGTCCCCCTCCCTCGCTGTGTGTGTGTCCCCCTCCCTCGCTGTGTTTGTGCGTGTCCACCCCCTCGCTGTGTGTGTCACCCCCTCCCTTGCTGTGTGTGTGTCCCCCCACTCGCTGTGTGTGTGTGCGTGTCCCCCTCTCTCGCTGTGTTTGTATGTGTCCCCCTCCCTCGCTGTGTCCGTGTGTGTCCCTCCCCTCGCTGTGTGTTCGCCTGTTCCCCCCTCCCTCGCTGTGTGTGTGTCACCCTCCCACGCTGTGTGTGTGTTTGTCCCCTCCCACGCTGTGTTTCCCCTCCCTCGCTGTATTGTTTGTGTCCCTCCCTCGCTGTGTATGTGTGCGCGTGTCCCCCCTCGCTGTGTGCATGCGTGTCCCCCTCCCTCATTGTGTGTGTGTGTGCGTGTCCCTCCCTCGCTGTGTGTGTGCGTGTCCCTCCCTCGCTGTGTGTGTGTGCATGTCCCTCCCTCGCTGTGTGTGTGTGCGTGTCCCTCCCTCGCTGTGTGTGTGCGCGTGTCCCTCCCTCGCTGTGTGTGTGTGCGTGTCCCTCCCTCGCTGTGTGTGTGTTCGTGTCCCTCCCTCGCTGTGTGTGTGCGCGTGTCCCTCCCTCGCTGTGTGTGTGCGTGTCCCTCCCTCGCTGTGTGTGTGTGCATGTCCCTCCCTCGCTGTGTGTGTGTGCGTGTCCCTCCCTCGCTGTGTGTGTGCGCGTGTCCCTCCCTCGCTGTGTGCATGTCCCTCCCTCGCTGTGTGTGTGCGCGTATCCCTCCCTCGCTGTGTGTTTGTGTGCATGTCCCTCCCTCACTCTGTGTGTGTGTGTGTGTGTATGTGTGTGTATGTGTTCCCCTTCCTCGCTGTGTTTGAATGTTCCTCCCTCGCTGTGTGTGTGAGTGTGTGTGTGTTCCCCTTCCTCGCTGTGTTTGAGTGTTCCTCCCTCACTGTGTGTGTGTTCCCCTTCCTCGCTGTGTTTGAGTGTTCCTCCCTCGCTGTGTGTGTGTGTATGTGCATGTCCCACTCCCTCGCTGTGTGTGTCCCCCTCCCTTGCCATGTGTGTGTGAATCCCTCCCTCGCTGTGTGTGTGCGTGTGTGTGTTTGTGTCCCTCACTGTGTGTGTGTGTGTGTGTCTCACCCCTCGGTGTGTGTGTCTCCCCCCTCGCTGTGTGTGTGTCCCCCCTCGCTGTGTGTATGTGTGTCCCATCGCTGTGTGTGTCCCCCCTCGCTGTGTGTGCCCCCCTCGCTGTGTGTGTGCGTGACCCCCTCCCTCATTGTGTGTGTCCCCCTCCCTCGCTGTGTGTGTGTGTGTCCCTCCCTCACTGTTTGTGTGCGCATGTCCCTCCTTCGCTGTGTGTGCATGTGTACCCCCTCCCTCGCTGTGTGTGTGTGTCCCTCCCCTCGCTGTGTTTGCGCCTTTTCCCCCCTCCCTCGCTGTGTGTGTGTCCCCTTCCCACGCTGTGTGTGTGTGTGTCCCCTCCCACGCTGTGTGTCCCCCTCCCTCGCTGTATTTGTTTGTGTCCCTCCCTCGCTGTGTATGTGTGCGCGTGTCCCCCCTCGCTGTGTGCATGTGTGTCCCCCTCCCACACTGTGTGCGTGTGTCCCCCTCCCTCGCTGTGTGTGTGTATGTGTGTGTGTGTCCCTCCCTCGCTGTGTGTGTGCGCGTGTCCCTCCCTCGCTGTGTGCATGTCCCTCCCTCGATGTGTGTGTGCACGTATCCCTCCCTTGCTGTGTGGGTGTGTGTGTGTCCCTCCCTCGCTGTGTGTGTGTGTGTGTCCCCCTTTCTCGCTGTGTTTGAGTGTTCCTCCCTCGCTGTGTGTATGTGTGTGTTTGTGTTCCCACCTCGCTGTGTGTGTCCCCCTCCCTTGCCACGTGTGTGTGAGTCCCTACCTCGCTGTATGTTTGTGTGTGTCCCCCTCCCTCGCTGTGAGTGTGTGACATCCTCCCTCGCTGTGTTTGTGCGTGTCCCCCCCTTGCTGTGTTTATGCGTGTCCCACTCCCTCACTGTGTGCGTGTCCCCCTCCCTCGCTGTGTGTGCGTGTCCCCTCGCTGTATGTTTGTGCGTGTCTCCCGCCCTCGGAGTATGTGTGTGTCCCCCTCCCTCGCTGTGTGTCGGTGTCCGTTCCCCTCCCTCGCTGTGTGTGGGTGTGCGTCCCCCTCCCTCGCTGTGTGTGTGTGTGTGTGTGTGTGTGTGTCCCATCGCGGTGTGTGTTCCCCCCGCTGTGTGTGTCCCCCCTGCTGTGTGTGTGCGTGACCCCCTCCCTCATTGTGTGTGTGTGTCACTCCCTCGCTGTGTGTGTGTGTGTCCCTCCCTCGCTGTGTGTGTGTGTGTCCCCCTCCCTCGCTGTGTGTGTGTGTGTGTCCCTCCCTCGCTGTGTGTGTGTCCCTCCCTTGCTGTGTGTGCGCGAATGTGCTTCCCTCGCTGTGTGTGTCCCCCTCCCTCATTGTGTGTGCGTGTCCCCCTCCCTCATTGTGTGTGCGTGTCCCCCACCCTCATTGTGTGCGAGTGTCCCCCTCCCTCGCTGTGTGTGTGTGTGTGCGCCTGTCCCTCCCTCACTGTGTGTGTGTGTGTGTGTCCCTCCCTCACTGTGTGTGTGTGTGTGTCCCTCCCTCGCTGTGTGTGTGTCCCCCTCCCTCGCTGTGTGTGCGCGCGTGTCCCTCCATTACTGTGTGTTTGCGTGACCCCTCCCTCATTCTGTGTATGTGTCCCCCTCCCTCGCTCTGTGTGGGAGCATGACACTCCCTCGTTTTGTGTATGTGTGTGTGTGTGTCCCTCCCTCGCTGTGTGTGTCCCCCTCCCTCATTGTGTGTGTCCCCATCCCTCGCTGTAATTGTCCGTGTGTCACTCCCTCACTGTGTGTGTGCCGTGTCCCTCCCTCGTTGTGTGTGTGCACGTATCCCCCCTCGCTATGTGTGTGTCCCCCTCCCTCTCTGAGTGTGCCCCCCTCGCTGTGTGTCTCCCCCCCCGCTGTGTGTGTGTGTGTGTCCCCCATCACTGTGTGTGTTCCCCCTCGCTGTGTGTGTCCCCCTGCTGTGTGTGTGCGTGACCCCCTCCCTGATTGTGTGTGTGTGTGTGTGTGTGTTACTCCCTCGCTGTGTTTGTGTGTGTGTGTCCCTCCCTCGCTGTGTGTGTGTGTGTGTGTGTGTGTGTGTGTGTGTCCCTCCCTCGCTGTGTGTGTGTGTGTGTGTGTGTGTGTGTGTGTCCCTCCCTCGGTGTAAGTGCGCATGTCCCTCCCTCGTTGTGGGTATGCGAGTGTCCCTCCCTCGCTGTGTGTGTCCCTCCCTCGCTGTGTGTGTGTCCTTCCCTCTCTGTGTGTGTGTTCCCCCTCGCTGTGTGTGTCTCCCCCTCGCTGTGTGTGTCCCCCCCTCGCTGTGCGTGCCCCCTCCCTCATTGTGTGTGCGTGTCCCCCACCCTCATTGTGTGCGAGTGTCCCCCTCCCTCGCTGTGTGTGTGTGTGTCGACCTCCCTCGCTATGTGTGTGTGTGTGTGTGTGCGCGTGTCCCTCCCTCACTGTATGTGTTTGTGTGTGTGTGTGTGTGTTCCTCCTTCGCTGTGTGTGTGTGTGTGTGTCTCTCCCTCGCTGTGTGTGTGTCCCCCTCCCTCGCTGTGTGTGCGCGCGTGTCCCTCCCTTACTGTGTGTGTGCGTGACCCCCTCCCTCATTCTGTGTATGTGTCCCCCTCCCTCGCTCTGTGTGGGCGCATGACCCTCCCTCGTTTTGTGTGTGTGTGTGTGTGTGTGTGTGTGTGCGTGACCCCCTCCCTGATTGTGTGTGTGTGTGTGTGTGTGTGTGTGTGTGTGTGTGTTACTCCCTCGCTGTGTTTGTGTGTGTTAGTGTCCCTCCCTCGCTGTGTGTGTCCCCCTCCCTCATTGTGTGTGTCCCCATCCCTCGCTGTAATTGTCCGCGTGTCCCTCCCTCACTGTGTGTGTGCACGTGTCCCTCCCTCACTGTGTGTGTGCACGTGTCCCTCCCTCGCTGTGTGTGTGCACGTATCCCCCCTCGCTATGTGTGTGTCCCCCTCCATCCTGAGTGTGCCCCTCTCGCTGTGTGTCTCCCCCCTGCTGTATGTGTGTGTGTCCCCCATCACTGTGTGTGTCCCCCATCACTGTGTGTGTTCCCCCCTCGCTGTGTGTCCCCACTGCTGTGTGTGTGCGTGACCCCCTCCCTCATTGTGTGTGTGTCACTCCCTCGCTGTGTTTGTGTGTGTGTGTCCCTCCCTCGCTGTGTGTGTGTGTGTGTGTGTGTGTGTCCCTCCCTCGCTGTGTGTGTGTGTGTGTCCATCCCTCGCTGTGTGTGTGTGTGTCCCTCCCTCGGTGTGTGTGCGCGTGTCCCTCCCTCGTTGTGGGTATGCGAGTGTCCCTCCCTCGCTGTGTGTGTCCCTCCCTCGCTGTGTGTGTCCCTCCCTTGCTGTGTGTGTGTCCCTCCCTCACTGTGTGTGTTCCCCCTCGCTGTGTGTGTCCCCCCATCGCTGTGTGTGTCCCCCCTCGCTGTGCGTTACCCCTCCCTCATTGCGTGTGGGTTTGCCCCTCCCTCGCTGTGTGTGTGCGTGCGTCCTTCCCTCGCTGTGTGTGCGCGCGTGTCCCTCCCTCGCTGTGTGTGTGCGTGTGTCCCTCCCTTGCTGTGTGTGTGCGTGTCCCCCTCCCTCATTGTGTGTTTGTGTCCCCCTCCCTCGCTGTATATGTCCGCGTGTCCCTCCCTAACTGTGTGTGTGCGCGTGTCCCTCCCTCGCTGTGTTTGTGCGTGTCCCCCTCCCTCGCTGTGTGTGTCCCCACTCCCTCGCTGTGTGTGTGTGTGTGCGTGTGTGTGCGTGTGTGTCCGCGTGTCCCTCCCTCGCTCTGTGTGTGTGTGTGTGTGTGTGTGTGTGTGTGTCCCTCCCTCGCTGTGTGTGTGCCCCCTCCCTCGCTGTGTGTGTGCGCGTGTCCCTCCCTCGCTGTGTGTGTGCGTGTCCCTCCCTCGCTGTGCATGCGTGACCCCACACTCGTTGTGTGCGTGCGTGTCCCCCTCCCTCGCTGTGCGCATGTCCCCCTCCCTCGCTATGTGTGTGTCCCCCTCCCTCGCTGTGTGTGTGTGTGTCCCTCCCTCGCTGTGTGCGTGTCCCTCCTTCGCTCTGTGCGTGTGTCCCCCTCCCTTGCTGAGTGTGTGTGCGCATGTCCCTCCCTCGCGGTGTGTGTGTGTCCCTCCCTCACTGTGTGTGTTCCCCCTCGCTGTGTGTGTCCCCCCATCGCTGTGTGAGTCCCCCCTCGCTGTGCGTTACCCCTCCCTCATTGTGTGTGCGTTTGCCTCTCCCGCGCTGTGTGTGTGCGTGCGTCCTTCCCTCGCTGTGTGTGCGCGCGTGTCCCTCCCTCGCTGTGTGTGTGCGTGTGTCCCTCCCTTGCTGTGTGTGTTTGTGTCCCCCTCCCTCGCTGTATATGTCCGCGTGTCCCTCCCTAACTGTGTGTGTGCGCGTGTCCCTCCCTCGCTGTGTTTGTGCGTGTCCCCCTCCCTCGCTGTGTGTGTGTGTGTGCATGTGTGTGCGTGTGTGTCCGCGTGTCCCTCCCTCGCTCTGTGTGTGTGTGTGTGTCCCTCCCTCGCTGTGTGTGTGCCCCCTCCCTCGCTGTGTGTGTGCGCGTGTCCCTCCCTCGCTGTGTGTGTGCGTGTCCCTCCCTCGCTGTGCATGCGTGACCCCACACTCGTTGTGTGCGTGCGTGTCCCCCTCCCTTGCTGTGCGCATGTCCCCCTCCCTCGCTATGTGTGTGTCCCCCTCCCTCGCTGTGTGTGTGCACGTGTCCCTCCCTCACTGTGTGTGTGTGTCCCCTTGCTGTGTGTGCGCCTGTCCCCCCTTCCCTCGCTGTGTGTGTGTGTCCCTCCCACGCTGTGTGTGTGTGTGTCCCTCCCACGCTGTGTGTGTGTGTGTTCCTCCCACGCTGTGTGTGTGTCCCCCTCCCTCGCTGTATTTGTGTGTGTCCCTCCCTCGCTGTGTATCTGTGTGCGTGTCAACCCTCGCTGAGTGTGTGCGAGTCCCCCTCGCTATGTGCCTGCGTGTCCCCTCCCTCGCTGTGTGTGTGCGTGTCCCCCTTCCCCGCCGTGTGCGTGTCCCCTTCCACACTGTGTGTGTGTCCCCCTCCCTCGCTTTGTGTGTCTGTGTGTCCCCCCTCCCTTGCTGTGTGCGTGTGTGCCCTCCCTCGCTCTGTGTGTGTGTGTGTGTGTGTCTATCTGTCCCTCCCTCGCTGTGAGTGTGTGTGTGTGTGTGTGTGTGTGTGTGTCCCTCCCTCACTGTGTGCTTGTCCCTCCCTCGCTGTGTGGGTGTGTGCGTGTCCCTCCCTCCCTGTGTGCGTGTGTCCCCCTCCCTTGCTGTGTGAGTGCGTGTCCCCTCCCTCTCTGTGTGTGTGCCTGTCCACTCCCTTGCTTTGTGCGTGTCCCCCTCCCTTGCTGTGTGCGTGTGTCCCCTCCCTCGCTGTGTGTGTGTGTGCGTGTCTGTCCCTCCATCGCTCTGTGTGTGTGTGTGTGTGTGTGTCCCTCCCTCGCTGTGTGCGTGTCCCTCCTTCGCTCTGTGCGTGTGTCCCCCTCCCTTGCTGAGTGTGTGTGCGCATGTCCCTCCCTCGCGGTGTGTGTGTGTCCCTCCCTCTCTGTGTGTTTGTGTGTGTCCCCCTCCCTCGCTGTGAGTGTGTGACACCCTCCCTCGCTCTGTTTGTTCGTGCCCCCCTCCCTTGCTGTGTTTATACATTTCCCCCTCCCTCACTGTGTGTGCGCGTCCATCTCCCTCGCTGTGTGTGCGTGTCCCCTCGCTGTGTGTTTGTGCGTATCTCCTGCCCACGCAGTATGTGTGTGTCCACCTCCCTCGCTGTGTGTGTGTGTGTGTGTGTGTGTGTCCCTCCCTCGCTGTGTGTGTGCCCCCTCCCTCGCTGTGTGTGTGCGCGTGTCCCTCCCTCGCTGTGTGTGTGCGTGTCCCTCCCTCGCTGTGCATGCGTGACCCCACACTCGTTGTGTGCGTGCGTGTCCCCCTCCCTCGCTGTGCGCATGTCCCCCTCCCTCGCTATGTGTGTGTCCCCCTCCCTCGCTGTGTGTGTGTGTGTCCCTCCCTCGCTGTGTGCGTGTCCCTCCTTCGCTCTGTGCGTGTCCCCCACCCCTCCCTTGCTGAGTGTGTGTGCGCATGTCCCTCCCTCGCGGTGTGTGTGTGTCCCTCCCTCACTGTGTGTGTTCCCCCTCGCTGTGTGTGTCCCCCCATCGCTTTGTGAGTCCCCCCTCGCTGTGCGTTACCCCTCCCTCATTGTGTGTGCGTTTGCCCCTCCCTCGCTGTGTGTGTGCGTGCGTCCTTCCCTCGCTGTGTGTGCGCGCGTGTCCCTCCCTCGCTGTGTGTGTGCGTGTGTCCCTCCCTTGCTGTGTGTGTTTGTGTCCCCCTCCCTCGCTGTATATGTCCGCGTGTCCCTCCCTAACAGTGTGTGTGCGCGTGTCCCTCCCTCGCTGTGTTTGTGCGTGTCCCCCTCCCTCGCTGTGTGTGTCCCCACTCCCTCGCTGTGTGTGTGTGTGCATGTGTGTGCGTGTGTGTCCGCGTGTCCCTCCCTCGCTCTGTGTGTGTGTGTGTGTGTGTGTGTCCCTCCCTCGCTGTGTGTGTGCCCCCTCCCTCGCTGTGTGTGTGCGCGTGTCCCTCCCTCGCTGTGTGTGTGCGTGTCCCTCCCTCGCTGTGCATGCGTGACCCCACACTCGTTGTGTGCGTGCGTGTCCCCCTCCCTCGCTGTGCGCGTGTCCCCCTCCCTCGCTATGTGTGTGTCCCCCTCCCTCGCTGTGTGTGTGCACGTGTCCCTCCCTCACTGTGTGTGTGTGTGTCCCCTTGCTGTGTGTGCGCCTGTCCCCCCTTCCCTCGCTGTGTGTGTGTGTCCCTCCCACGCTGTGTGTGTGTGTCCCTCCCACGCTGTGTGTGTGTGTGTCCCTCCCACGCTGTGTGTGTGTCCCCCTCCCTCGCTGTATTTGTGTGTGTCCCTCCCTCGCTGTGTATCTGTGTGCGTGTCAACCCTCGTTGAGTGTGTGCGAGTCCCCCTCGCTATGTGCCTGCGTGTCCCCTCCCTCGCTGTGTGTGTGCGTGTCCCCCTTCCACACTGTGTGTGTGTCCCCCTCCCTCGCTTTGTGTGTCTGTGTGTCCCCCTCCCTTGCTGTGTGCGTGTGTCCCCTCCCTCGCTCTGTGTGTGTGTGTGTGTGTGTCTATCTGTCCCTCCCTCGCTGTGAGTGTGTGTGTGTGTGTGTCCCTCCCTCACTGTGTGCTTGTCCCTCCCTCGCTGTGTGGGTGTGTGCGTGTCCCTCCCTCCCTGTGTGCGTGTGTCCCCCTCCCTTGCTGTGTGAGTGCGTGTCCCCTCCCTCGCTGTGTGTGTGCCTGTCCACTCCCTTGCTTTGTGCGTGTCCCCCTCGCTTGCTGTGTGCGTGTGTCCCCTCCCTCGCTGTGTGTGTGTGTGCGTGTCTGTCCCTCCATCGCTCTGTGTGTGTGTGTGTGTGTGTGTCCCTCCCTCGCTGTGTGCGTGTCCCTCCTTCGCTCTGTGCGTGTGTCCCCCTCCCTTGCTGAGTGTGTGTGCGCATGTCCCTCCCTCGCGGTGTGTGTGTCCCTCCCTCTCTGTGTGTTTGTGTGTGTCCCCCTCCCTCGCTGTGAGTGTGTGACACCCTCCCTCGCTCTGTTTGTTCGTGCCCCCCTCCCTTGCTGTGTTTATACATTTCGCCCTCCCTCACTGTGTGTGCGCGTCCATCTCCCTCGCTGTGTGTGCGTGTCCCCTCGCTGTGTGTTTGTGCGTATCTCCTGCCCTCGCAGTATGTGTGTGTCCACCTCCCTCGCTGTGTGTGTGTGTGTGTGTGTGTGTGTGTGTCCCTCGCTGTGTGTGTGTGTGTGTGTGCGCGTCTCCCTCCCTCGCTGTGTGTGTGTCCCCCTCCCTCGCTGTGTGTGTGTGCCCCCGCTGTGTGTCTACCCCCCTCGCTGTGTGTGTGTGTGTGTGTCCCATCGCTGTGTGTGTCCCCCCCTTCGCTGTGTGTGTCCCCCTCGCTGTGTGTGTGCGCATGTCACACCCTCACTGTGAGTGTGCTCGTGTCCCTCCCTCGCTGTGTGTCCCTCCCTCGCCCTGTGTGACCCCCCTCGCTGTGCATGTCCCCGTCTCTCATTGTGTGCGCGTGTCACCCTCCCTCATTGTGTGTGCGTGTCCCCCACCCTCATAGTGTGTGCGTGACTCCCTCCCTCATTGTGCGTGTCCCCCTCCCTCGCTGTGTGTGTGCTGTGTGTCTCCCTATCTGTGTGTGTGCACGTAAGCCCCCCTCGCTGTGCGTGTGTGTCCCCCTCCCTCGCTGAGTGTGCCCCCCTCGCTGTGTGTCTCCCCCCTCGCTGTGTGTGTGTGTCCCCCATCCCTGTGTGTGTCCCCCTCGCTGTGTGTCCCCCCCCCGCTGTGTGTGTGCGTGACCCGCTCCCTCATTGTGTGTGTGTCCCCCTTCCTCGCTGTTGTGTATGTGTCCCTCCCTCGGTGTGTGTGCACGTGTCCCTCCCTCGTTGTGTGTGTGCGCGTGTCCCTCCCTTGCTGTGTATGTGTCCCTCCCTTGCTGTGTGTGTGTCCCTCCCTCGCTGTGTGTGTGTCCCTCCCTCGCTGTGTGAGCTCCCCCTCGCTGTGTGTGTCCCCCCTCGCTGTGCATGTCCCCCTCCCTAATTGTGTGTGCGGCTCCCCCACCTTCATTGTGTGTGAGTGTCCCCCTCCCTCGCTGTGTGTGTGCACGTGTCCGTCCCTCACTGTGTGTGTGCGCGTGTCCCTCCCTCGCTGTGTGTGTGTGCGCTTGTCCCTTCCTCGCTGTGTGTGTGTCCCTCCCTCGCTGTGTGTGTGTCCCCCTCCCTCGCTGTGTGTGTGCGCGTCCCCCTCCCTCATTGTGTGTGTGTGTCCCCCTCCCTCGCTGTGTGTGTGTGTGTGTGTGTGTGTCCCTCCCTCGCTGTGTGTGTGTCCCCCTCCCTCGCTGTGTGTGAGCGCATGTCCCTCCCTCGCTGTGTTTGTGTGTCCCCCCTCCCTTGCTGTGTGTGTCCGCGTGTCCCTCCCTCGCTGTGTGTGCGCGCGTGTCCCTCCCTCGCTGTGTTTGTGTGTCCCCCTCCCTTGCTGTGTGTGTGTCCCCCTCCCTCGCTGTGTTTGTGCGTGTCCACCCCCTCGCTGTGTGTGTCACCCCCTCCCTTGCTGTGTGTGTGTACCCCTCGCTGTGTGTGTGTGTGTGTCCCCCTCCCTTCCTGTTTGTGTGTGTGTGTCCCCTTGCGGTGTGTGTGTACGTGTCCTCCCTCGCTGTGTGTTTGTGTGTCCCCTCGCTGTCTGTGTGTGTGTGTGTGTGTGTGTGTGTGTCCCTCCCTCGCTGTGTGTGTGTCCCCCTCCCTCGCTGTGTGTGTGCGCATGTCCCTCCCTAACTGTGTGTGTGCACGTATCCCTCCCTCGCTGTGTTTGTGCATGTCCCCTTCCCTCGCTGTGTGTGTGTCCCCCTCCCTTGCTGTGTTTGTGCGTGTCCACCCCCTCGATGTGTGTGTCACCCCCTCCCTTGCTCTGTGTGTGTGTCCACCTCGCTGTGTGTGTGTGCGTGTCCACCTCCCTCGCTGTGTGTGTCTGTGTGTCTCCCTCCCTCGCTGTGTGTGTGCGCGTATCCCTCCCTCGCTGTGTGTTTGCGCGGGTGTCCCTCCCTCTGTATGTGTGTGTGTGCGCGCGCGCGTGTCCCTTCCTCGCTGTGTGTGTCCCCCTCCCTCGCTGTTTGTGTGTGTGTGTCCCCTCGCGGTGTGTGTGCGCGTGTCCCCTCTCGCTGTGTGTGTGTGTGTGTGTGTTTGTGTGTTTCCCACCCACGCAGTGTGTGTGAGTCCCCTCCCTCGCTGTGTGTGTGTCCCCCTCGCTGTGTGTGCGTGTGTCCTCCTCCCTCGCTGTGTGTGTCTGTGTATCCCCCTCCCTCACTGTTTGTGTGCGCATATCCCTCCCTTGCTGTGTGTGTGCGCGTGTAGTAAGTTTTTTTGAGTGACACTGAAATTGTTGGTAAAGTGGATAGTGAAGAAATTTATCCAAGATACAACAGGATGAATAGTCCACTGGGATAGTTGGCTTAATACTAGCAGATGGAGTTTAACTCGATAAATGTGAAGTGTTCCATTGTGGTGAAACAACCCAGGGTGGGACTTGTACTGCTAATATTCGGGCCCTGGGTAGTGTTGTCAGTCAGAGACCCAGGGATGCAGGTAGACTGTTCTTTGTAAGTGGTGTCACAGGTAGACAGGTTGGTGGAGCAGGCCTTTGGGATGGTTACCTTCTTTGGGCAGAGCATTGAGAGTAGGAGTTGGGATGTCATGTTGTGGCTGTACATAAAAGCATTGTTGACCAGTAGGAAGTACTCATCTGGTTCACTTACGTCCTTTAGAGAAGAACATCTGACATTCTAACCTGGTCTGGCCTGCACGGGACACCAGACCCACAGCAATATGGCTGACTCTGTGCTATATTCTGGGTAATTAGCAGTGGGGCAAAGAATGTTTGTCCAATCAGTGACATCCTCATCCCATGAATGAATAAATAAAAATACCTATGTCCCTCCCTACCTCTGCAAACCCCTCCCGCTGCAGCAGTCCGTACTGGCTTTGTAACACTGTTCAGACCCTGACCACTCTCTGTAACACTCTCACCACCTCCAGCACCTTCAGCTCTCCCGGTTCCTGTTGTGACATAAAACCTTGACAATTATTCCCTCTTCCATCAGCCCTCCTCCTGCGAGCAGACCCTTTGCAATCCCTTTAAAACTTACTCCTAAAACATCCTCTCACTTCAGGATTGTAAGTACTTTTTGGTGATCCTCTAAGCCCGATAATCTAATATGATCCTTTGTACTTGAGTGTGGGACGGATGGGGATTTCTTGCTGACGATTTGTGTGTTTCAATGGAATGTCCTTTTGTTGAGTGTTTTACACTGCTCCTTCAAATGGTTTCCACTGCTCATTTACAGGCACATGTTTCAGTCTGTTTAGCCTATTTACCTTGATCAGTTCTCATCTCAAACTCATGTTATTGGTTATTTTTGTTTCTTTTTGTAGCTTGTCCTTTCTGTGATTCACTTTAAAACTTTATCTTTCTTTAAACTGCACTTTATCACAATTTCTCAGAGGATCTCTCCAGGTGACATTACTCATTCACGAAGTTTCATCACACAATGGTCGCTCTGAGATAGTTATGTCCCTAGCCAGTTGCACAATGTGTTATTCAAAGAAACAGTGAGAACTAATTCTCTAAACTCCTCTTCCAATATCACTGTTGTCAGCGTGCCTGTCCCACATTTTGTGAATATTGATGTTTCCCAAAATTATCACAATGTCTTTGTTAAAAAAATTCCAATGAGTTCCTGTGTAATGCAGTGATGAGCAAGGGAATGCTGTTTGGTGGCTAAAACTGTTCTGCTGCTTGTGTCCTTGGCAAGTAGTAGCCAGAATTTACATTCAGACTGACTCTACTTCATGATCTGAGACCAAATGCTTTCTCTGTAATGCCTTTGTTACCCATTATTCTTAGCGTTACCCACTTTGCCTGAGTTTCCACAAGGTTGTGATCCATTGAATATTTATGTCCACCTTTTGTTCAGCCTGTAACCACATCTCTCTGGTGTCTAAATCTCTTTTATCTCAGTGTCACAAATTCATCTACCTTATTGATTAGACTTTGTCCATTAAAAAAAACATAATTTACTCTTTCCCACAATTTCTTATCACAAACCTATTCACTGATGTACAGTTTTAGTAAAACTCTGTCCCATCCTGTTCCTTTCTGCTTGTCTTCAGCCACATTCCCATGTTGCTCCCATACTTCACCTTTTCTCTTTGGATTTGGAAAGCTCCTTTCACCTGAACCCTGTCGCAGCATCCTCTCTGTCATTTTAAAGCCCTGTCCATAAACCTATTGACATGATTGGCCAGGACACTGGTCCCACCACGGTTCCAGGGGGACCATCCTAATGGATTTTTTTATAAATCAGGTATAGAATGTGGGTGTCTCTGGCTGACCAGCCTTTATTGCCTATCCCTAGCTACCCATGAGCTGAATAGCTTGCTCGACCATTTCAGAGGGTAATTGAGAGGCAAACACTTTGCTGTGGGGATGTCGTGCAGACCACATGAGGATGATCAGATCTCGTTGTCGAAAGGACAAGTGGGAGCCACGGGGTGGCTCAGTGATTAGCACTCCTGCCTCACAGCACCAGCGTCCCAGGTTCGATTCCAGTCCTGGGTGACTGTGTAGAGTTTGCACATTCTCCCTGTGTCTGCGTGAATTGCCTCCGGATGCTCCGGTTTCCTCTCTCAGTCCAAAGCCGTGCAGGTCAGGCGAATTGGCCATGCTAAATTGCCCATAAGATTAGGTCGAGGGAGATGGGTCTGAGTGGGTTACTGTTTGGAGGGATGGCGTGGACTGGTTGGGTCGAAAGGCCTGTTTCCACACTGTAGGGAATCTAATCTAAGGTATTGTGATTTTTGTACATCAGCAATGGTTTCATATTTGTTTATGGATTGTTAATTGTTATTTATAAAATTATTGATTTTAAAATCCACCACATCTTATGATTGGATTCAAACCTGCATCCCCTGAACATTAGCTGAGGTTTTGGACAAATGCACCAACAATAATGTTACTAGGCCATCACTTCACCTGCTCACTGGTTGCTCATCCCTGAGCACTGATACATGAAGCTAAACCCATTCTTCCAACATGATTGTGTGATCCTGAAGTCTTCCAGCACTCCGGTGATATCACTCAGTCTCTCCCCAAATGGTATCCCTCCCTGTGTGGGTCTAATTGCTGCCCCTGTCAGTGTCTCTTGCTCTTGCAGCTACTCCAGATCCTGAGCTAACAGAATTCTCCATTCCAGAAAGATGCAACAGCACAGGCCAGGGATGGAGCTTGGGATTTTCCAGATATTTGTGGGGTTCATTTCCATTCTCCTTGTGTAACCCTCACTGAATCAGTCTAATTTCCCATTCTGTCTATTTCTCTGTCTCCTGTAGGTACTCAGGAAGTTCCTGACTCAATAGACTTCCCAACTGCTGGGTGTCTCATCCATCACCACATTGAAGATGGTTGGTCAGCCAGAGAGACAAAGGGCAGGAAGATCTAGAGCCTTCAATAAATCCTGCAGTGAGGTAAGATCACTCACAGTGCACAGAGCAGGGAGCAATGGGAGGGCTGCAAACATTAGCTAACAATACATGATATAGATACAGTGCTTGATGGGGAGCACAGTATAGACACGCCCCAGGCTCAATCACCACATCTACTTTAACTTATGTTGCACTGAGACAGCATAGGGAGTTCAGAGTTATCAATCCAGTCCTGTGCTGTCTTAGTGAGCATCAGTACAACAGAGGGGAGAGTAGGCCTCCGACAAGAGGTTGTGAATACTGCCTGGGATCTTTCTGTTCTGTGTTCTCCCTCCAACACTGTACTAAGACTCACTACTCTGCAACACTGTATCTGTGGCATGGCTTGTGCAGCAATGTCTTCAGTCATTTTTAACTCCTATAACAGTCCCTGTCCCTGTAACCTCCTTCCTTTCCGATAGTCGCTCCACATATTTGAGACGTACTGCATTCCAGACTACCATCCCTATCGCTGTAACTTGCTTCAGTGTCTACAACATGCCTTATTTTGGTACTGTAATCCTCTTTAACTGGATACAGAGTGATACAGCATGGAAACAGAACCTGTGGTCCTACTCGTCAATGCTGCCCATGCTACCTAAACTGATTAAGTCTCATTTGCCTGCATTTGGCCCTTAGCTCTTCAAACCTTCTCCTCTCCATGTACCTCCCAAATGTCTGTTCCATGCTGTAATTGTTCTTGTTCCTCCCATGTGCCCGAGGCAGACTGTTCCGTCTATGCACCATCCTCTGTGGATGATGTTCCCCCTGAGCTCCCTCTTTAAATCCTTGCGCTGTCACCTACTGTTTATACCCTCTAGTTTTGGACTCACCTACCCTTGGTTATTCAACATTCTTAGGGTCAGCCCGTGGATTCCTCTGCTCAAGGGAAATATTTAGGGCAATGTTACAAATATCTCCAAAGTAAGTAACAAAGTGTTGGCCAATGATGGCAAATGTCACTTTCCCTACCCTGTCCACCTGGTCTGCCACTTCTGAGGAACAATGTAACTTGCACCCCCGGTCTCGCTCTCTCTCTCGCTCTCTCGCTCTCTCTCTCTCTCTCGCTCTCTCGCTCTCTCTCTGTTCAGCAACCCTGGCCAGAGCCCTTCCATTAACTGTATTAGCACAATCAGTCCTATATTTTCAACCAAATTGTTTATGTAGATGATGCACATCAGTGGACCCAGCCCTGATCCTTTCTTCAATGATGGAATAAAACCATATTCTTGTCATAGAGCCATACAACATGGAAACTGACCCTTCAGCTGATACCCACAATAATCTCAAACTAATCTCTTCCCAGCTGCCTGTTGCTGGCCCATATCACTCCAACCCTTCCCTATTCACCTGTTTATCCAAATATCTTTTAAATGTTGTAATTGTACCCACATCAACCCCTTTCTCAGGAAGTTCATTCCACACTCAAACCACCCTGTGTGTAGCAAATTGCCCCATATCTTTTTTTTGAACATCTCTCTCATCTAACCTTAAAATGTGACCCCTCCTCTTGAGACTCCCCCATCCTGAGGAAAAGGCAACGACCATTAAATTGATCTATAAACCTCATTTTTTTCATAAACCTTTATAGGATCACGTCTCAACCTCCAGGCTCCAGTGAAAAAAGACTCAGCCTATCCAGCCATTTTTCAGGACCCAAGCCTTCCACACCCAGCCACATCCAGGTAAATCTCTTCTGAACACCCTGCAGCTTGATAATATCCTCCCTGTTAACTGGGCGACCAGAGCCCTGCACAGAGTATTGCAGAACAAGCCTCACCAATGTCTGTGTAATCTCAATGCTGCTCATGTTCATATAAACCTCTATAAGGTCATCCCTCAGTCTCCGATTCTCCAGTGACAGTAACCCCAGCTTATTCAGCAACAACCCGGGCAATATCTTGTAAATCTTTTCTGAGCCCTTTCAAGTTTCACAACATCCTTCCTGTAGCAGAGAGACTGGAGTTGCAAAGGACTCCAAATGTGATCTAACTTATTACTCTTATTCCCTGAGTTCCCCAGTCTTTGTCCACAGTAAGTTCTGGAGTGAAAAAATTTAGAATCTTAGCAAATATCCTGCAGTTCCACACATCGATGGCCTCATTGATCTTTAATGGATACTATTTTGTCCTGAGTTCCTTATGCACTCTCAATAGACTGATGCAATTACTTTTGGACTCCCCTTTCCGTCTCTGCTGAGGCTATTTCATTTAGTCTTTCTCCATTCCTGATTTCCACCCAAAGTGTATTCCTACAGCCCCTGTATATCCTCAGGGATTCCCTTGATCCAGCTGGCTATACCTGACATGTGCCCCCTTTTCCTTGACCAGACCCTCAATAGACAGCCAGTGTTTCCGAGTGCTGTCAGCATTGAGCTGCACACAAACAGGAAAATGCTGGTGCTAATCGATCAGTTTATCTCACTTTTAAAATATTCTCACTTGCCAAACTTCCCTTTCCCTGTAAATAATTCCCTTCCCCAATCACATTTTGAAAGTTCCTGGCTAATAACATCAAGATTGGTCAGGCTCCATTTTGTAACTTGCACTTGTGGACCAGGCCTGTCCTTTTCCAAAGCTGTTTTCAAACTACCAGAACTGTGGTTACTTTGGCAAAATGCTTTCCCACTCACATCTCAGTCCCTTTCCCGACCTTAATTCCCAAGTGGAGGTCAGGTTTTACCCCTTTCTCTTTTCAGGCCGTTTACATATTGATTGGGGAGTTTTCTGGAACACAATTACCAAATGCCTCCCCTTGCAAACGCTGAACACTGGCAGTCCCAGTCTAGGTTTGGAAAGTTTAAAAACCCTACCATAACAGCCCTATTATTATGGTTGATATTTAAGATATCCCGACATATTTGTTCCTCAGTCTACCATGGATTATTTGGGGTCAGCAGTCAGATCATATCAAAGTGATGACCCATTCTTATTTCTCAATTCGACTAACATAGCTTCACTGGGCGATCCCACAGGAATATCCTCTCTAAGTCCTGCTGGGATGATTCATGCAATCAAAACCCACCACCACACGTCCACTGTTGCCTCCCCTTCCTGGAGCATCTCTACCTTGAAACAATGAACTGCCAGTCCTGCCCCTCCCTCAGCTGTGTTTCTGTAATCACTGTAATCTCCCAGTCCCATGTTCCAATCCATGCTTTGAGTTCATCTTCCTTTGCTGTCAGGCCTGTTGTATTGAAATAAATGCAGTTTAATCATCAGTTTTCCCCCATTCCCTGCTGCGTTCTTGCCTGCCTTGTCTGCTGAAATTGCTGTCTTTAACTCGTGTACCAGCATCAATCTTCTTTCTGACCTTATGTTTATTTAAGGTCCAACACCCTGCCAGACTAAGTTATATCCTCTCAAGCATCTCTAGCAATTCACCCCAGCAGGATGTGGGTCCCTCTCCCGCTCCCAGTTGAGGTGCCTTTCCCACCCTGTCTCCCTGTGCTGACATCTTCAGAGATCTATGGACTTGTCCACTATGGTCCCTGTATTCCTCAGTACTCCGCAAAGTCCTACCATTCATTATGTCTGTCCTTCGCTTATCGTCCCTCCCACAGAGTATTACCTCACTTCGATCAGAACTAAACTCTGCTTAGATTATCATCTGATCGACATCGGACAGCAGACAGAGATCATCCTCCTCACTGTGAACAACACCCTCACCTTTCATGTCATCTGCACACCTACTAATGATACCTTCTGCTTTCAAATCCTAGTTATTAATGTTCAATGGTTCCTGCACAGATCCCTGTGGTACACCCGCTGGTGAAAGTATTCTATCCACCAATTTTGCATCCAATTTGCCAATATGCCTTGGAACACAGTCCTTTTGGACCAACCTTCCATTTTGCATCTTGTTTAAGGACTTAGTCAAGTCTGTGTAAACCACATCATCTGCACTGCCTTCATCAATATACTTAAGCACAACTTCAAAAAAACTGAACTGAATTCCTCAGACACTACCTTCCTCTGCCAAATCTATGATGACTAAACCAAGTTGATCCTTATCTTTGCAAGTGTCGATTCATCCTCACAATTCATTCCAATAATTTCCCTCCCCCTGCTGTCAGACTGTCTGCTCTGTAATTACCTGGCCTATCCCTGCTGCCCTACTTGAACAAAGGAACCACATTAGCGATCCTCCCGTCATTCAGCACTTCACCTGTGTCCAGCAAAGTATGATATATATATCCACCAGGGCCCCAACAATCTCTGGGTAATTAGCATGGGGTCAAAGAATGCTGGTCCAGGCAATGACATCCCATGAATGAATAAATAAAAATACCCATATCCCTCCTTATCTCTGCAAACCCCTCCAGCTGCAGCAATTCGTACTGACTTTGTAACACCGTTCAGGCCCTGACCACTCTCTGTAACACTCTCACTGCCTCCAGCACCTTCATCTCTCCCTGTTCCTAACGTGTCAATAAACCTTGACAATGTTTCCTCTTCCCATTGCCCTCTTCCTCCTAGCAGATCCATTGCAATCACTTTAAAACTTACTCTAAAACTCTCTCTCACTTGAGGATTTTAAGTACTTTGTGGTGATCTTCTCAGCTTCCTAATCTAATATGATCCATTTTGTCCTGAGTGAGGGACCGGTGGGAATTTCTTGCTGAGCTTCTGTCTGTTTCAATGGAATGTCCTTTTGTTGAGTGTTTTACACTGTTCCTTCAAATGTTTTCCACTGTTCATTTCCAGACACCCATATTTCAGTCTGTTTAGCCTGTTTACCTTGGTCAGTTCTCCTATCAAACCCATGTAATTGGCTATTTTTGTTTCTAGTTTTGCTTGTCCTTTCTGTGATTTACTTTAAAACTTTTTATTTCTTTAAACTGCACTTTATCACAATTGCCCAGAGGATCTCTCCAGGTGACATAACTCATTCACTAAGTTTTATCACACAACAGTCGCTCTGAGACAGTTACGTCCCTCGCCAGTTGCACAATGTGTTATTCTAAGAAACACTGAAAAAAAATTCCCTGAACTCCTGTTCCAATATCACTGTTGTCAGTGTGATTGTCCCAGACTTGGCAAATATTGACATTTCAATAAATGTTCACCATTCCTTTATTTAAAAATCCAATGAATTCCTATTTATTGCAGTGACGAGTCACGGAATATTGTTTGGTGGCTAAAACAGTTCTGCTACTTGTGTCCTTGGCAAGTATTAGCCAGAATTTATATTCAGACTGACTCTACTTCATGATCTGATGCCAAGTGCTTTCTCTGTAATGCCTTTCTTACTCATTATTGTTAGCATCGTCCACTTTGCCTGAGTTTCCGCAAGGTTGTGAACCATTGAATATTTATGTCCACCTTTTGTTTGTCCTGTAACCACATCTCTCTGGTGTCTAAATCTCTTTTATCTCTTTAGATTAGACTTACAGTGTGGAAACAGGCCCTTCGGCCCAACAAGTCCACACCAACCCGCCGAAGCGAAACCCACCCATACCCCTACATTACCCCTTACCTAACACTACGGGCAATTTAGCATGGCCAATTCACCTGACCCGCACATCTTTGGACTGTGGGAGGAAACCGGAGCACCCGGAGGAAACCCACGCAGACACGGGAGAACGTGCAAACTCCACACAGTCAGTCGCCTGAGTCAGGAATTGAACCCGGGTCTTCAGGCGCTGTGAGGCAGCAGTGCTAACCACTGTGCCACCGTGCCGCCCTCGGTGAAGAGGGGTGGTCACTTCGTTCGGATTGTATCTCTGTGTCACAAATCCATCTACCTTGTTGCAGAGACTTTGTCCATTCATAAAAAAACATAATTTGCTTGTTCCCACAATTTCCTGTCACAAATGGATTTGCTGATGTACAGTTTTAGTTAAACTTTGTCCCATCCTGTTCCTTTCTGTTGTCTTCGGTCACATCCCCACACTGCTCTGATACTTCACGTTTCCTCTTTGGATTTGGAAAGCTTCTTTCACCTGAAGCCTGTTCCTGCATCCTCTTTGTCAGTTTAAAGCCCTATCCATAATCCTACCAACGTGATTGGCCAGGACATTGTTCCACTGGAACTGTGCTGGGACCAATCTGAATGGAATTTTTTAAAAAATCCGGTCTGGGATGTGGGTGTCTCTGGCTGACAAGCCTTTATTGCTAGTCCCTTGCTGCCCTTGAGCTAAGCAGCTGGCTCGCCCATTTCACAGGGTCATTGAGAGGCAAACACTTTGCTGTGGGTATGTCGTGCAGACCACATGCGAGTGAACTGTCGTCTTTCTCTGAAGGTCAAGTGTTTGGATTTTTATCAATACTTATTTATGGATTGTTAATTCCAATTTTCAAAACATATATTCATTTAAAATTCCATATGGTTAGAAGTTAGAAAGAAGAAGAGGGGTGGTCACTTCGTTCGGATTGTATTGTAGACTGTTGTAGACACAACAGATACCAGAGGAGCAGCTGTGTGGAGAGATTGCAGATAACTATAGGAATAATAGGTATAGAAAAAATGCAGATAATGATAAGAATAATAGAGGAGTGCAGGCTGGAGATTTTAATATTCCCTGTATTGACTGGGCCACCTAGAGTATAAAAGACCTGGACGGATTGCAATTTTTCAAATGTGTCCAAGGAAGGTTCCTAAATCAATATGCAGAGGGCCCTACTCTACTCAGGCAGGTGCAACACTGGACCCCCCCTCAGAAAACAAGGTCGGGCTAGTGACTGAAGTGTCAGTCAGAGAGCACTTTGGGTCCAGTGCCCACAACTGTATTCGTTTTAACATAGTTATGGAGAAAGATCAGCAGGTCCCCAGATTGAAGAGGAAAACTGGAACAGGGCCAGGTTTGGGGCCATTCTGCAGGATCTGGCCAGCGTCAATGCTGTGAATTTAAAATTGCACAATACCCAGTTATAATCCAACTCGCTTTGGAAGCGCTGGTGATCACTGTAACAGATGAAAGGCTTCAACTAAATTTGTTTGATATTATATTCCATGACCCTGCCATCCTGTTGCTATAAATTCTGTGCCTTAGGATTGTGCTCCACAACCACCTGATGAAGGGGCAGTGCTCTGAAAGCTAGTGCTTTCAAATAAACTGGTTGGACTGGAACCAAGTGTCGGGTGATTTTTAACTTTGTACATCCCCAGTCCAACACCGGCACCTCCATATTATGATTCCAGTCGATTGGGTGAGTCTGTTTGAAGTAAAAGGAACAACTGGCAAATGGGAGGCTTTTCAAAGTGTGATCTGAAGAATCCAGGACCAGTCTGCCCCATTGGGATAAAGGGAAAAGCTGGCAGGATTAGGGATCCTTGGCTGGTGTGGGATAATAAGGCTCTGGTCTTGAAATGAAGACTGCATGCATTGGGTTTAAGCTTTTCATATCTACATAAACTCTTCTATTCTTAAAGACACGATCAATCTTTGGAGACCCTACAATCCTCTCAGTCCCTGTAACACTCCCAGTCTGCAGAAGCCATTCCAATGCCTGTGACTCTTTCAATTCAGTTCCTACAAGACCCACTATCTGTGTGATATCTTTTCATTGCCAGCACCCACCCTGTCAATGGAAGCTCCTCCAGTGTCTCCATCCATCTTCACATTTCCATAATCTTCTCCAGCTCTTACATGTGTAAACGTCTCCCTCCCCTACAACCCTTCCCACTTTGACCAAACTGGAGGAGGTTACTAATGCTCCTTAATCTCTGAAACTGTCTCCAACCAAAATTGCTGTCTTTGTCACTTGGAGAATCTGTCTGATTCCACACCCTCTTTATCTAAATAACCTGCAGAACCTAACCCTTCCTCTTACTATAAATATCTTCAGTCACGACTACCCTCCATACGTCTATTTGTTATTCCAATCTGTACAACCCACTTTATCTCTGTACTCAGCTCCATTCACCTGAAACATTCCTGTCTGTGTAAAACACCCCATCCTACCAACATCCTTATCCCTGTAAACTGATCCATCCCTCCCAACCTCCCCATCTCCATGAACTCCTGTAGGCCCGACAGCTCTCCACAGTTCTGTAAACTCCTGTGGCTCTGTGCTCCTCCCATCCTGTGAAACCACCTCCTGTCCCCACAATCCTCGCAGTCTGGTCATCTGCTCCAGATCAGACCATTGCTGTCTCTGTTACCCCATACAACCTTAGCAATGCCTCCTATTTGTGTCACTTCATTCAGATCACATCCTCTCCCACTTCCCGGAACCTCTTGCTGCCACCATAACCCTTGCTATTTAGAACATGGAATAGCACATTCCAGTACAAGCCCTCCAGCCCTCAATATTGTGCTGACCTTTTATTCTACTCTGAAGACGAAACTAACCTACATACCTTACATTTTACTGTCATTGATGTGCCTATCCAAGAGTTGTTTAGATATCTGTAATGTGTCTGAATCTACTACCATGGCTGGCAGTCCCGTCCATGCCGACAGGATATCCCAACCCAATCTAGTCCTACCTGCCAGAACCTGGCCCGTATCCCTCTGATATCTCAGCTAAACTTCTGCTAATTACCTTAAACTTATGTCCCCTTATGATAGCCATTTCGCCATGGGAAATAGTCTCTGGTTATCCACTCTATCTATGCCTCTCATTCCCTTGTACACCTCTATCATGTCACCATTCTTCCTCCTTCGCTCTGATCAGAAAAACCCTAGTTTCCACAACCTACCTTCTATGGGCATGCCCTCCAGTCCCGGCAGCATCCTGCTCAATCTCCTCTGCACTGTCTTTAAAACTTCCACATCCTTCCTATAATGAAGCGAACAGAACTGTTCACAATATTCAAAGTGTGGTCTAACTGGGGTTCTGTAGAGCTACAGCAAAACCGCGCATTTCTTAAACTCAATCCCCCTGCTTATGAAAGCCAACACACCATCCGCCTTCTCAAGACCCAGTCAACTTGGGTGGTGACCTGAAGGACACAGGATCCCTTTGTTCCTGCACGCTGCTAAGAATCTTGCCTTAAACCACATAAAGGTTTTCTGCAGAATCCTCTAATCTAAAACTATGGCTACATTTGTCAGTTCCTCCAGTCCCTACAACACTCCTAAACTGTGAAACCTCCTCAAGTCCCTATATTCCTAATGCCTGCAAAATCCTCCCGTTTGATGTCCCTCCATATCTCTGTAACCCCCGCCATCCTCCACTGCCCTTCTGGGGAATATTGCAGAGGAAGGAGGAGTTGGAGAGTCTGGGCCATGTTATGAGGTATGAAGGGCTGCAGAACCTGGAGGATGGTACAAATGTCGGAAGGGACGTGGGACTTGCAGGAGGTTAGAAGTTCCGGGATTCATAGAACCTGCAGGATGTGACCGAGAATGGCTTGTGGAACCTGGAGGATATTATGATTTGAACAGCAGGTAATTTTTGATTGGACCATTCAGCCGATCTTACAGTCATAGAGTTGGACAGCATGGAAACAGACGCTTCAGTCAAACCCGGCCATGCCGACAGGATATTCCAACACAATCTAGTCCCACTTGCCAGTACCTGGCCTGTCTCCCTCCAAACCCTTTCTATTCATATATTCATCCAAATGCTTCTTAAATGTTGCAATTGTACCATCTGTAAGATTGGCTGAAAGATCCAATCAAAAATTACCTCTCGTTCAAATTATAACATCATCCAGGTTCCACAATACATTCACGGTCCCATCCTGCAGATCAGATATCTCAACCGAATATAGTCCTACCTGTCAGCACCCGGCCCATCTCCCTCTAAACCCTTCCTATTCATACACCCATCCAGATGCCTTTTATCTGTTGCAGTTGTACTAGGCTCCACCACTTCCTCTGGCAGCTCATTCCATACATGTCCTATCCTCTGCGTGAAAATGTTGCCCCTTAGTTCTCTTTTATATCTTTCTCCTCTCACCCTAAACCTTGCCCTACAATTCTGGACTCGCACACCCCAGGGGAAACACTGTCTATTTACCTTATCCATGTCCCTCTTGATTTTATAAACCCCTATAAGGTCACCCCTCAGCCTCCGACTCTCCAGGGAAAACAACCATCGCCTGTTCAACTCTCCCTATAGCTCAACCCTGGCAACATCCTTGTAAATCTTGTCCGAACCCTTTCAATTTTCACAACAACCTTCCGATAGGAAGTAGAACAGAGTTGCATGCAGTATTCCAAAAGTGGCCTAACCACTGTCCTGTACAGCTGCACCATCACCTCCCAACTCCTGTACTCAATACTCTGACCAGTAAAGGAATGCATACCAAGCGCTGCCTTCGGTATCCTGACTCCCTGTGACTTTACTGTCAAGGAACTCTGTATTTCGTTTGAAAAATTGCACAGGCAGATAGAGTGGCCCGAGGTCTTCTGGGTAATGCTAGTTCAGTCTAAGCTGGTAGGCGGAGGCAGTGAAGTATTTGCAGCGCTGTCTGATGAATGGTCGAGAGATAATGCACATGTCAAACAGGCTGTTTTAAGTGCTTATGGATTGCTATGAAAGGGAAGCCACAACAATTCCCTTTACTGTACCATCGCTAACTGACAAAGCTCCTTCAGACCTATAATCTCCGAATTGTTGAAACCTATCACCATGGCAACCCCCATTATTTCCTAACATTGTTGAGTCTCTAATACCATCCCTATCAGTTTAATCTCCTCCTCTGCATACAACACTCCAGGTCTGTGTAATCTCTTTAAATCCTTCAGTTCCTATATACCTATGTGTAGGTGTGACTGCTTGGATGATAATACAGGAGTCATGGTTAGCAAGTTTGGGAGTGAGACTGAAATTGAAGATAAAGTGGACAGTGAAGAGGGTTAGCGAAGAGTACAAAGGGATCAACAGTACTGCTGGGTCAGTGAGGTTAGAAAGAACAGGTGGAGAAAAGCAAGATGTTGTATTGTGGTAAAACAGACCAGGCTGGACTGGTACAGTAAACATTCGGGCCCTTGTCAATCAGTGACCCAGGGACGCAGATACACAGTCTTTTGAAAGTAGAGTCATGGGTAGACAGGCTGGTGAAGCAGGCGTTTGGGATGGTTACCCTTCATTGGGCAGAGCATAGAGAGTAGGAGTTGGAATGTCATGATGTATCTGTACAGGACATTAGTGAGGTCACTGTATAAGCATTGTTGATTTTCTGGAAAACATCAACTTGTTCACGTGTGTCCTTCAGGGAGGGACATCTAGCATTCTTACCTGGTCTGGCTCACATGTGACTCCAGTCCCACAGCAATATGGCTGACTCTGAGCTGTCTCTAGGCAATTACCAGTGGGGTAATGTATGCTGGTCCATCCGGTGACATCCTCAGGCCGCGAATGAATCAATGAGAATACATATCTCCATCCCTAACTCTGCAAACAGCTCTAGCTGCAGCAATCCGTACTGGCTTTGTAATATTGTTCAGGACTTTGCCTCTCTCTGTAACACCCTCATCACCTCCAGAACCTTCAATTCTCCCTGTTCCTATCATCTGACAATGTTTCCCCTTCCTACTGCACTCCTCCTGCTAGGAGAATCCATAGCGATCTCTTTAACAAATGTGTCCAAGTTTCTAAATGCTGGCTTCTCAGAATTGATCGGTTTTTTTTCATCTCTTTATCAAATCTGTTAAATCCTGGGCCAAGACCGTCAGAACAGGGGAAGGAGCTTTGGGAAGGTGTCGAGCACCTCGAGACTTGCTGTGGGGAAAATAGGAATCCAGCAGAAAACAGCACAAGGAGAGCGCTGCCACACCAATGCCCCACCCACCCTCTTCCCATGTCCACCTTCTGCCCCAAGTGTAACAGTGTGTGTGGAAGGCCACATCGGTCTGTACAGCCAACTCCAGAGTTTCCCACCCTCGCCCCGAGATTGGGAGAGAGTCAGCCTCATCTGTGAGCCACCGCCAAATAGATGATGAGATAGTAAGGTTGAATCCCCTCACAATTATCCTTTTTACAAATTCAAACAATTCCCTGTTAGTACAGTGTCTAATAATGTGGTATCACTCAGTATCCCCCCAATGTGGTATCCCTCTCTGTGTCAGTCTATTTGCTGCCTCTGGCAGCATTTCTCCCTCTTACAGATGGTCTGAGATCCTGAGTCAACAGAATTGTCCACTCCAGAGAGACGCAGCAGCACAGGCAAGGGATGGAGACTGGGATTTCCGAGATCTCTGCTGGACTCAGTGCCACTCTGCATGAGTTATCCTCATTACATCAGTCTAATTTCCCATTCTGTCTATTTCTGTCTCATGCAGGTAATCAGGATGTTCCTAACTCCCGTCTCATCCATCACCTCATTGAAGCTGGTTGGTCAGCCAGAGAGAGATGGAGAGGGAGATCTGGAGACTTCAGTAAATCCTGCAGCCGGTAAGATCACTCACAGTAAACCGCACAGGGTGGAGGTGGTAGACTTCTGTATTCCGACCTGGAAGACAGGACATAGATACAGAGCTGGGCAAGGAACAGCAACATTCTAGGCTTCAGTCCCACCATCTTGTGAGGGTCCCGCTTTCACCTCTGCTGTACTGGTCCTCAATGCGACAGCACAGGGGATCGCAGGCATCAATCCTGGCTCATGCTGTGTTAGTGATCTCTGTAATATCCTCCAGTCCCGATAATCCTTCCTCTGTTTGGAATCTCCATACCATTCACTCTCTCTCTGTGAGGTTCTCCAATCCCTAACATCCTAATTCCTAAACTTCTGCAGTAGATACTCAATTCCTTCATCCCTGTAAACCCTGACTGTCCTGTCTATCCCTGTAAGCTCTTTCCAACAACACCATCCTCCATGTCAATGTATTTATCTTTAACCTCTCCATCGGTCCCTACCTATGTAATCTTCTCCAGCTCCTACAACCCTTCCTTAGCTGTGGAAAAATTGTAATCTCCTTGTCCTTCTCTAATTCTTTGATCTTTATCTTGTTAAACTTCACCCTCATTCCCGACACCATACCCCTCGCGACCACAGGAACCTCCTTCAGTTTGTACAACCCTCCCCATCTGTGTAACTGTCTCCACCCCAGTAACCTGGCATTCCCCATTGCCTTCCGATCTATGTAGCCTCCAGAGCCTAGAAGCCACCTTATATTTATAAACGTCTTCAGTCACGACAACCTTCCATATCTCTGTTAGTATACACAATACTCTCCTAGATGAAACAACCCCCTGTCTGTGCCTCTCAGTCTGCCTACCTCTTCCTTTCTCCATCCCTATCACTATCTTCAGAATCTAATCCAGCTCCCTCTATCTCTGTAAATTCCTCCATTCCCCAAACCCCTTTGTCCCACTGACGTTCTTGACCAGATGTAACTCTGTTTAACACTAACATCCTCAAGTCCCTGTAAGCCTCCATATCTCTGCAATCTCTACCCATCTGTTCAATCCCCCACTACTGAGGAATGACTCCCTGCATTCGCCATAAGGCAGATGGAATGACAGTGAACAGATATGATGGAACTGTCATTCCGGAGATTTAGCTGCAGAATGATCATCACTGGGAAGTGAATACTGAATGGTTGTTGGGATAGAGTCATTAGAATCAGAGAGATGTACAGCATGGAAACAGGCCCTTCGGTCTAACCCATCCATGCTGAGCAGATATCCCAAACTAATCTCGTCCCAATAGGCAGACTAGGCAAAAAGCCAACAAGTTGTGAAGGAAGGATGAGGTTAATGCATTAATGAGACAGTCACATGGATCTGAATATGAAAAGTGGAGCTGAGAATAAGCAAGCAGCAGCAACCGTTAGCAGGAATTCTATTGTAGGCACCAACCAGTGATGGGAATGTCAATATGGTTACAGTCAGGACACTGAATGTACTTGTAGCAAGGGCTGTACAGTAACTGTGTGTGACAGTGGTCTCCATGCCGACTGATACAGCAATGAGTATCAGTGCTGTAATGGATAGAATCCTGATTGTATGTGAAATGGTTTTCTATAACATCATATCATATTTGTAGATCAAATGCTGTGTATTAATAAATATCCAATAATCCCATTATAAAGGAGTTTTGTGAGCAGAAACCCATAATATTATGCAGGACATACTGAGTTTGTACTCAGACCATGAGATGTAGGAGGTGAATGAGGCCATTTGGCCCATTGAGTATGCTGTGCCCTTCAGTCAGATCATGGCTGACCTGATACTCTCCAATTCTACTTTCCTGCCTTTTCCTCACAACCCTTGTTTCCCTGATTCAGTAACATCTGCAGGAGGTTACAGAACAGTCAGAGAGATAGACAGAAATGGCAAATTGGGTTTATTCTGGACAAGTGTGAGATGATGTCAAATTCAAGAAGAAAGTTAGGATACTGTGGGATGTTGATATACAGAAGGATCTTGGTGCAAGTCAGCAACTCCCAGAAAATGGCAACAGAAGTGTTTCAGATGGGAAGGAAAGCAAATGGAGCACTGACCTTCATCGCTCACAACGTTGGGTGTAGTGGTTTGCATCTGGTGCTGTAATTGTATAAAATGTTTGTTTGGTCACATTTGGAGAACTGTGTGCAGTTCTCATCTCCACACTATAGGGAGGATGGGGAGGCTTTGGAGAGGGTAAAAAAGGCGTTTATCAGCACGTTGCCTATGTTTGGGTTTTTAAGGGTGTGTTAGGTGTGTAAGAGGAAATTAAACAAAGTTGGATTGATTTGTGAGGGTATCAGAGGCTGACAGGTGACCAAGTACAGGGATATAACGTTAGGACAGGGATAGATAATGTAGATAGTCAGAATCTCTTTTCCAATGTGTAAGTTTCAAATACTAGAGCACAGAGGTTCAAAGTGAAAAAGAGAAAGTTTAAATGAGGTGTGTGAGGCAAAGTGTTTTTTACGTAGAGTGGATGTTACTGAGGGAGGTCGTGGAAGCAGAAATGTGAGTAAAGGTTTGAAGTGGCATTTAGGCAGAACCATGAACGGGAAGAGAATAGAGGGATATGGGCCCCTGTGCAGGCAGATTGTATGAGTTAGAATAGCATCATGGACAGCATAGTGGTGGGCCGAAGGGCCTGTTGCTGTGCTCTACTGTTCTATTTTCTAACTTCTCAGCATCTGCCCGATCAAAGCCCCTCAGAATCTTGGATGGTTCATTCCATTTCTCTCTCATTATCTAAACTTCAATGGGTTCAACCACAACATACTCCACCTCTTCTCATTGGAAAATCCCTCCATTCCCAGGATCAGCCGAGTGAACCTTCTCTGACCTGCCTCCAATGTAACAATATATTTTCTTCGGGCACTCACACTGTTCATAATATTCAAGGTGTGGTCTGACTTGTACCTTGCATCGTTTTAGCAAGACCTCCCTATTTTTAGACTCCATTCCCTCTGTAATAAATGCCAGCATTTGATTTGCCTTCTCTATTACCTGCTGACCCTGTGAGCTACCTTTTTCAGATTGATAAACAAGAACTCCCACAACCCTTTCTGCTGTCTGTCTGAAACCAAATAGAGTTACCCTGACAATAAGTCGGGACCATACAGACATTGTTAGAAAGGATAAGTCAGTATACAATAACTGGCCATTTATAGACACATTTGATAAAAGAGAATTTGTTTCTGAGCCTGTTGGATTTAATTTGTCTGTGAATACAAATGGCAGAGTTGTAAGGGTGTAGGAGGGGTGTAGTGGTGTGGGGGATGTGGTGTATTTGAATTATCAGAAGCCTTTACACAAGTTTTAATAAGGGCTAAAGAGTAACTTGGTAGAGAATAGGGTCCCTTTAAAGATCAAAAGGTCACCAATGTGTGGAACCAGAGGAGATAGATGAGATATTAGACAAAACAATCTTGTCAGTATTTACTGTGGAGAAAGACATGGAAGCTCGGGAACTTGGGGAAATAAATAGCGATGTCTTGGAAAGAATCCTCTCCAGAGAAGAGAAAGTGCTGGAATCTTAAAACAAATAAAGGTAGATCAATCCTCAGTAGCTCATTAGGTCGATCCTAGAATATTGTGGGAAGCTAGGGAAGAGATTGCAGTGTCCCTAACAGAGATATTTATATTATCAACAGACACAGTGAGGTACCAGAAGACTGGAGGGAGGCTAAGGCTGTTGCATCACTTAAGGACTGCAGGGAAAAGCCAGGAAATTACAGCCCAGTGTGCCCAGTGATGGGGAAGTTATTGGAGGAGATTCTGAGAGAAAGGAGCTATGTATATTTACAAAGGCAAAGGCTGATTCGAGATGGTCATCATGGCTTTGTGATTGAAAAAAAACATATTTCACAAACTGGATTGACTCTTTGAGGAGTTGGACAAGGGATAGATGAAGGCAGAGCAGTCAACGTTGTCCACGTGGACTTCAGCATCTAGTCAAGCGGAAGAAAGAAGCTAACTTGAGGTTGAGGAAGCAAGGATCAGACAGGACTCCAGAGAGTTACATTGGGTGGCGCGGTGTCTCAGTGGTTAGCTCTGCTACGTCAAAGCACTACAGGCTCCATTTCGATGAGAACCTCAGGCGACTGTCCTTTCCCAAAATGCAGCACGTTGCATTTACCTGAATTAAAGTCGATCTGCCACGTTTTTTTTTATCTTACGGTCAGATAAAAGATTGGCATGTCATCATGGCCGAAAGGTCTTGTTCTGTACTTTTCTGTGTTCTACGTGTCATATGGTAAACTGGGTAATAAACTCAGATCAGCGTAAAATGATATGGCATTCAGGAGGAGCTAGTGAACTGGACAAAATGATGGTCTTGATGGTAGGAGACAGAGGGTGATGGGAGACATGCTGTTTTCCTGACTGGAGGCATGTGACCAGCGGTGGAGTGGGTCCCCTGTTGTTTGTCATTTGGTTAAATGGTTTGGATGGGAACATTGGTTTCCTGTTAAGTAAGTTTTTTGGGTGATACTGACATTGGTGGTAAAGTGGACAGTGAAGAAGGTTATCTATGATCCAGCAGGATGGACAGTACTGCTGGGAGAGTGGGCTGAAGAATAGCAGATGGAGTTCAATTAGGTAAATGTGAAGTGTTCCATTTTGGTGAAACAAACCAGGGTGGGACTTGTACAATTAATGTTCGGGCCCTGGGTAGTGTTGTCCGTCAGAGACCAAGGGATGCAGGTACACAATTCTTTGAAAGTGGTGTCACAGGTAGGCAGGCTGGTGAAGCAGGCGTTTGGGATGGTTACCTCATTGGGCAGAGCATTAAGAGAAAGGGTTGGGACGTCATGTTGTATCTGTACAAGACATTGGTCAGGCCACTATAAAAGCATTGTTGATCAGTGGGAATAACACATCAGGTTCACTGATCTTTTGTGTATAACATCTGACATCTTAACCTGGTCTGGCTAACATGTGACCCCAGACCCCCTGCAATATGGCTGACTCTGACCTGTCCTCTGGGTAATTAGCAGTGACACACTCATCCCATGAATGAATAAATAAAAATACCTATGTCCCTCCCTACCTCTGCAAACCCCCCCAGCTGCAGCAATTCAGACTGACTTCGTAACACCCTGACCACTCTCTGTAACACTCTCACCACCTCTGGCACCTTCACCTCTCCTGTTCCTTTTGTGACATTATACCCTGACAGTGATTCCCCTTCCCACTGCTGCCCTCCTGCTAGCAGACCCTTTGCTATCCCTTTAAAACTTATTCCTATAACACAATCTCCCTTCACGATTTTAAGTAATTTTTGGTGATCTTCTAAGCCTCATAATCTAATATGATACATTTTGTCCTGAGTGAGGGGCCTTGCTGAGGTTTTGTCTGTTTCAATGGAATCTTATTTTGTTGAGTGATTTACACTGTTCCTTCAAATATTTTCCACTGTTCATTTACAGACCCATATTTCAGTCTGTTTAGCCTGTTTACCTTGGTCAGTTCTCATCTCAAACCCAAGTAATTGGCTGTTTTTGTTTCTAGTTGTAGCTTGTCCTTTCTGTGATTCACTTTAAAACTTTATATTTATTTAAACTGCATTTTATCACAATTTCCCTGAGGATCTCTGCAGGTGACATTCCTCATTCAGTAAGTTTGATCACACAACGGTCGCACTGAGATAGTTACATCCCTAACCAATTGCACAATTTGTTATTCAAAGAAACACTGAAAAAAATTCTCTGAACTCCTCTTCCAATATCCCTGTTGTCAGTGTGACTGTCCCAGATTATGTGAATATTGAAGTTTCCCAAAATTATCACAATGTGTTTGTTAAAATAATTCCAGTGAGTTCCTGTGTAACGCAGTGATGAACAATGGAATGCTGTTTGGTGGCTAAAACTTTTCTGCTGCTTGTGTCCTTGGCAAGTAGTAGCCAGAATTTACATTCAGACTGACTCTACTTCATGATCTAAGACCAAATGCTTTTTCTGTAATGCCTTTCTTACCCATTATTGTTTGCGTTACCCATTTTGCCTGAATTTCCGCAAGGTTGTGATCCATTGACTATTTCTGTCCACCTTTTGTTCACCCTGTAACCACGTCTCTCTGGTATCTTAATCTCTTTTATCTCAGTGTCACAAATCCATCTACCTTATTGAAGAGACATTCAAAAAACATAATTTACTCTTTCACATAATTTCCTGTCACAAACCGATTCCCTGATGTACAGTTTTAGTTAAACTCTGTCCCATCCTGTTCCTTTCTGCTTGTCTTCTGCCACATTCCCATACTGCTCCCACTCTTCACCTTTTCCCTTTGGATTTGGAAAGCTCCTTTCACAGGCATCCTCTCTGTCAGTTGAAAGCCCCATCCATAAACATACCGATATGATTGGCCCGGACCCTGGCCCCAGCGCAGTTCCAGTGGGACCGTCCTCATGGATTATTTATTAAATCAGGTATGGTATGTGAGTGTCTCTGGCTGACCAGCCTTTCTTGCCCAGCCCGAGCTGCCCTTGAGCTGAGTAACTTGCTCGGCCATTTCAGAGGGTCATTGAGAGGCAAACACTTTGCTGTGGGGATGTCGTGCAGGCCACGTGAGGATGGGCAGATGTCCTTATCTAAAGAACAAGTGTTTGGGTTTTTTGTACATCTGCAATGGTTTCATATTTATTTATGGATTGTTAATTACTATTTTTAAAATTAGTGATGGTGGGATTAAAACCCACTTCCCCTGAACATTAGCTGAGGTTTTGGATACATGCTCTCGCAGTAATACCACTCGGCCATCACTTCGCCTGCTCAGTGGTTGCCCATCCCTGAGCACTGATACCAGGGCATCATGAAGCTAAACCCATTCTTCCAACATGACTGTGTGATCCTGAGGTCTTCCAGCACTCTGGTGATATCATTCAGTCTCTCTCCCTTTGGTATCCATCACTGTGTGGATCTAACGTCTCAACCTCCAGGCTCCAGTGAAAAAAGACTCAGCCTGTCCAGCCATTTTGCAGAACTCAAGCCTTCCGTATCCAGCAATGTCCTGGTAAATCTCTTCTGAATCCCCTGCAGCTTAATAATATCCTCCCTATAACAGGGCGACCAGAACTGGACAGAGTATTGCAGAACAGGACTCACCAATGTCTGTGCAATCTCAACATGACGTCCCAAATCCTCCACTCAATGGACTGAGCAATAGTCAGGCATGCCAAGCACTGTCTTACCCATCCTGTGATACAAACTTCAAGAATTATGTACCAGACCCCGGAGGTCCCTCTGCTCTAAAACACTAACTGAGGTCCGAACAGTAATTGTATCGGCTCTACCTTTGTTTGTTTTACCAAGTGCATTATCTTGCATTTATTCAGATTGAAGTCCATCTGCAATTTTTCAGCTCATTCACCCATATCATCAAGATCCCTTTGAAATCTTAGCAAACCTCCTTCACTGTCCACTATGTCACCCTCCAGCCTTCCAGCCCATCACACATGGCTGTCATTGGTACAAATACCTTTGCTAGGGGCTCCACAGTTCCTTCCCTAACATCCCACAATATCCTGTGATACACTTAATCAGGTCCTGGGGCTTTCCATACCTTTGTGTTTTAAAACGTCCAGCACCACCTCTTCTGTCACATGCCCTCTTTTCAAGCCGTAGAGATGTACAAGGGAAACAGACCGTTCGATCCAACTCATCCATGCTGACCAGAAGATCTAAGTAAGTCCATCCCATTTATCAGCATTTGGCCTATGTACATCTAAACCCTTATTATTCACATACCCATCCATCCCTTAAATGTCATAGTTTCAGTATGTGTTACTTTCTCCCTCAGCTCATTCCATACACACATCACCGTGTGCATAAAAAAGCTGTCCCTTCAGTCCCTTTTAAACCTTTCCCCCTTTAACCTTAAACATATGCCCTTTAGTTTTGAACTCCCCAACCCCTGGTAAAAGACCTTGAATGCTTACCCAATCCATACCCCTCATGGATAAACCTCTGTCAGGTCACCCCTCAGTCTCTGATGCTCCAGTGAAAATAGCCCGAGCTTATTCAGCAACAACCCCGGCAACATCTTGTCAATCTTTTCTGAACACTTTCAAGCTTCCCAACCTCCTTCCTATAGCGGGATACTGGAATTGCAGCAAACTCCAAATATGGTCTAACGTATTCCTCTTGTTCCCTGAGTTCCCCAGTCTTTGTCAACAGTAAGTTCTGGAGTCACAAAAGGTGTTTAAAGTCTTAGCCATATCCTGCGGTTCCACACATCAATGATCTCATTGATCCTTAAGGAACACTGTTTTGTCTCGAGTTACACTTTTACTCAATATAGTTATACAATCACTTTTGCATTCTCCCTATCCTTTCCTGCCGAGACTATTTCATGTACCCTTTCTGCATTCCTGATTTCCACCCAAAGTGTATCCCTACAGCCCCTTGATCCACAGGGATTCCCTTGATCCAGCTGGCGATACCTGAAATATGCCATTTTTCCTTGTCCAGTAGACAGCCAGTGTTTCCGATGGCTGTCAGCATTGAGCTGCACACAAACAGGAACATACTGGTGGTGATCGCTCAATTTATCTCACTTTTAAAATATTCTCAGTTGCCAGACTTCCCTTTTCCTGCAAATCGACTCCCCCATCAC
Organism: Hemiscyllium ocellatum; assembly: GCF_020745735.1. Taxonomy (NCBI): domain Eukaryota; kingdom Metazoa; phylum Chordata; class Chondrichthyes; order Orectolobiformes; family Hemiscylliidae; genus Hemiscyllium; species Hemiscyllium ocellatum. Next base: position 183,676 of record NW_026868355.1, read on the forward strand.
CTTTTGAAAGTTCCTGTCTAATACTGTCAAGATTGGTCTTGCCCCATTTCATAACTTGAACTTGTGGACCAGACCTGCTCTTTTCCATCTCTATTCTTAAGCTAAGAGAATTGTGGTCATTTTGGCAAAATGCATTCCCACTCACACCTCAGTCCCTTTCCCGACCTTGTTTCCCAAGGGAAGGTCAGGCTTTGCCCCTTTCTCTTTTCAGACCATTTACATATTGTTTGGGAATTTCTTGAACATAATTACCAAATTGCTCCCTTGCAAATGCTGAACACTGGCAGTCCCAGTCTAGGTTTGGAAAGTTGAAAAACCCCAACCATAACAGCCCTATTATTCTGATTGATATTTGAGATCTCCTGATATATTTGTTCCTCAGTCTGCCACAGATTATTTGGGGTCAGTAGGACAATCGTATCAAAGTGATGACCCATTCTTATTTCTCAGTTGCACTAACATAACTTCAGTGGGCAATCCCACAGGAATATCCTCTCTAAATCTTGCTGTGATGATTTATGCAATCAAAACCCACCACCACACATCCTCTCTTGCCTACCCTTTGATGCTTCCTGTAGCATCTCCACCTTGAACAAATGTGCTGCCAGCCCTGCCCCTCCCTCGGCTTTGTTTCTGTAATAACTGTAATGTCCCAGTCCCATGTTCCAATCCATGCCCTGAGTTTATCTTCCTTAGCTGTCAGGCCCGTTGTATTGAAATAAATGCAGGTTAATCATTAGTTTCTCCCCATTTCCTGCTATATTCTTGCTTGCCTTGTCTGCTGAAATTGTTCTCATTAACTTGTGCATCAGCCTCAATCTTCTTTCTGGCCTTAGGACTGTTTAAGATGCAACACCCTACCAGACTGGTTTATATCCTCTCAAGCAGCTCCTACAATTCGCCCCACCAGGATGTGGATCCCCCTCCTGCTCCCAGTTCAGGTGTCTTCCCCACCCTGTCAACATGTGCTGACAACTTCACACATCCAGAGACCTGTCCACCAAGGTCCCTGTGTTCCTCAGTACTCCAGGTGGACCTACCATTCATGATGTATATCCTTCACTTATGAGACTTCCCACAATGCAATACCTCACAGTGATCAGAAGTAAACTCCATCTGCCATTACTCTGCTCAGTTTATCATCTGATCGATATCAGACTGCAGCCACACCCACCCGCCGAAGCACAACCCACCCATACCCCTACATTTACCCCTTTTACCTAACACTACGGGCAATTTAGCATGGCCAATTCACCTAACCCGCACATCTTTGTGACTGTTGGAGGAAACCGGAGTCGGGAATTGAACCCGGGTCTCAGGTGCTGTGAGGCAGCAGTGCTAACCGCTCTGCCACCGTGCCGCCCACAAGTTATGCTTTCACATCCAAGCTATTAGTGTACATAATAACCAGCAATGGTTCCTGCACAGATCCCTGTGGTACACCCACTGGTGAAAGAATGTCAAACACGAAGAAGTGTATCCGCTAATTTTGTATCTAATTTGCGAACTTGCCTTGTGGCTCTTTACATTTGGACCAGCCTTCCATGAGGGATTTTGTCAACGGTCTTATTCAAGTCCATGTAAACCACATCATCTGCACTGCCCTCATCAATATTTTTAGACACCATTTCAAAAAAACTGAACTGAATTCCTCAGACAGTATCATCCTCTACCACATCCGTGATGACGCTGCCGAGGTGATCTTTGCCTTTGCAAGTGTCGATTCGTCCTCACAATTGTTCCCAATAATCCCCCCCCCCCCGCCGCTGTCAGACTATCTGCTCTGTAATTATCTGGCCGATCTCTGCTGCCCTTCTTGAACAAAGGAACCGCATTAGCGATCCACCAGTCATTCAGAACTTTACCTGTGTCCAGCAAAGTATTAAAAATATACACCAGGGCCCCAGAAATCTGCAGCCTTCCTTCCCATAGCAGCTTGGGATACATTTCATGAGGCTGGGGATTTCTCCACCTTTATGCCTGTGAAAACATTTAATAACTCCTCCTTATTCATCTTATCATGTTCTAAAACCTCACCATCCCCACTGAAATCCCCGACTACAATGCCTTTCTCCTGTGTCAATACAGATGGGAAGTTTTCATTGAAGACCTTACCTACTTCCTCTGGCTCCATGCACATATTGTCCCTTTGGTTTCTAACAAGCCTCGCTGTTTACCTGGGAATCCTCTTCCTCTAACTATACTCATTAAACACATCGTGGCCTCTCCTTAACAGTATCTGAAAAGGATATTTCATGCCCATTATTTGCCCGTCATTTTAAGGATCCCCTTGCACTCTCTTTTCGTTGGTCGGTCTTTGCCTGTTTTCATCGCATTGTATTTCCTTTATCAAGCTCAGGATATCGCTTGACCAGTATTCACTGGAGTTACTGCCTTTGTCATTCACTCTTTGCAGAACACACTGACCTTGAATTCTCCCTGTATCACTTTGACATACGCCCTCTTTCTGAATATGAACCCAACTGCAAATAGTTCCTCCCGGTCTGTGTTTGCCAGATCCTGTCTCGTGATAATGATAATGCCCAGTGACAGTGATATTCTAACGATTAGGGGGCTTCCACAAATTTGGCGTCTTCACCTCTGCCTTGTCCTTATATTTTACCAAAATGACTTTGAAACCAACTGTTATGACCCCTATCACCAAAACACTATAAAAATCCTTACATTTGTCATCTTGTCCAGCACCTACAGCCCACTCTGTCTGTAACATCCAGCCCTTACTGACCTGCCCACCTGTGTACCTTCCTCCAGCCTCTCCAGCACATGATGTCACTGTAACTTTCTCCAGTCCCAGCAGCACTCCTCCATCCTGTCCTGCAGCACCTTCATTACCTCTAACCTTCCACCATCCATTTCACCTCACTGTCTGTACAGAGTCCTCCAGTTCCTACAGCGTTTCCTGCTAACCCTCCCTTTGTGTAACATTGTGAAGCCACCTGAAAGCTCCTGAGATCTGTAACCTTGCCCTCTCTCTCTCTTCAATCTTCTCTGTCTCTGTGACTAACTCCCATCAGTACAATGTTTCTTACCTCTGATCACCTCCAGTCAGGACGAGCCTTCCTAGCTCTCGAACATCCTGCAGCCACTAAAACCATCCATGTACCTGAAATATCCTCTCAGTTGTTGTAACAACTCTCATTCTCACAACTGCCTCTGTCGATAACCTCAGCCAGTCCAAAGAATCCTTGCTAACTCAGTAACCTCACCCAGTGTGTACAACTCTGAGTATGCCTAACTTCATCCAGTCTCCCCAACTGTCCCTACCTCTAATTGTAGAGAGAATCCACAACCTTTCCTATTGCGTTAACCCCCTCTAGTCCCTCTCATGGACACCATCTATGTAACCTTCTCCTGTTACTGACTATATTTTCCTCCTGTTCCAAGAGACCCTTGTGAACTTTGTGACCTAGTCCAATCTCTGCAGTGCTCTGTATAATCAGCCTCACTGTGCCTGGAACCTGGCTTCAATTCCAGCCTTGGCCGACTGTCTGTGTGGTCTTTGCATGTACTCCCCTCTGACTGTGGGTTTCTTCCGGGTGCTCCTGTTTCCTGCCATAGCCCAACATTTGCACGATATGTGGATTGGCCATCAGAAATTCACTGTAGTATTCAGGCAAGTGTGGTTTAGGTGAGTTCACCACGAGAAAGGCAGTGTTTAATGGACAGGGAGAGGGATGGGTCTGGATAGAATGCTCTTTAGAGGGTTGATGTGGATTTGTTGGGCCAAATGGCCTTTTTCCACAGTGTGGAGATTCTATTCAGGTTATTGCCCAGTCCTGTCAACCATCCCCAATACTCTTCTTATATGTGGAGTCTACAACAGTCTCTAAAACACTCCTTGGCGATGTAAGCTTCTCCCGTCCTTACCACAATCGATATGGCTGTCACCACTTCCTGCTTTTAGAATAATCCCTAAAATTATTGCCATTCGTTACATCACTCCCAATCACTGTTCCATCCTTAAACCCCCAAAAACATTTATATCTCTGTAAACTCATCTGAACTGTCTATATTGCCTTTTGGCAGTCCCATTTTGAGACTTTCTCTATATCAAAGAAGTCATTAAGTGTAGGTAACCCTTATTATTGTAACCTCCCTCCAGCCTTACAGCACTGAGGATCTGTAGAAACTCTTTTCAAACCGACAGCCATCTCTGTGTCTGTAATCTCCTCCACTCCCCATAATACATTCTCTCTGAGCTCTTCTGTAGTCCATTAAACACTCCCTAACACTGTCTGCATCAGTGTAACCTTCTCCAAAAACACAACGTTCCTTATCTGTGTAAATCCCGACACCAGTCCCTATCCCTCTAAGCTCCGCCTAACAATACAGCCCTCCGTGTGTGTATTCACCTTCAGTCCCAACATCCCTCGCTTTTTGTGTAATCTTCTCCATGTTCTATTTTGTTCAGTATCTTCAACTGTCCCGGTCAGTGTAATCTCTTCCGGACCTGAAAACTCTCCCTCTCTTTAACTTTCTCAGTCTACACAACCCTCACTATCTGTAACCTACTCCTGTTGGAGAACCCTCCCTCTGTGAACTGCTCCAAATCTTCAACTCTCTATGAGCTCCTGCAGTATTACAGCCCTCCCTGTGTACATAACCTCTTCCAGTCCCTATAATGCCATCAGTCTGTGGAGTCCCTACCAGCATCCCTATCTGTGTTATCCTGTCAGGTCCCTGCAACACTCCCGATCTGTAGATCCCACTCCAATGCCTGTGTTTCACCCGGTCCTGTTCCTACAAGACTCATTAACTATGTAACATTCTCCCGTCACTATCACCCACCGTGTCAATGTAAGCTCCTCCTGTATCTCCATCCAGTTACGCATCTCCATAACCTTCTCCAGCTCTTACACCCCTATCTGTGTAAACATCACTCTCCACTCGAACCCTCGCGACGGCAGGAAGTTCCTCCTGTTTTTGTAATGCTCCCTTATCTGTGAAACTGTCTCCAACCAAACTTGCCACCCCAATCTCTCAAAACCGAACCCAGATTCCACAGCCTCCATGTCTAAATAACCCCCAAAGCCTAAGCCTTCCTAGATCTTTAAACATCTTCAGTCACGATGACCCTCCATATCTCTGTTTGTACCGCCAGATGTAACAAACCTCTTTATCTCTGTAACCTACTCAGCTGCCAAAAACAGTCCCTGTCTGTGTAATCTAGCCCTGTCCTACCAACAACCTTATCCCTGTAAACTCCGCAATCACTCGTAGCATTCCAACTGTTTGTAATTTTTATTAATGACTTGGATGAGGGCATTGAAGGATGGGTCAGCAAGTTTTTTAGATAACACAAAGATTGGAGGTGTCGTTGAAAGTATAGAGGGCTGTTGTAGGCTGCAGCGGGACATTGACAAGATACAGAGATGGGCTGAAAGGTGGCAGATGGAGTTCAACCTGGATAAATGCGAGGTGATGCATTTTGTAAGGTCGAATTTGAAAGCTGAATACAGGATTAAGGATAGGATTCTTGGCAGTGTGGAGGAACAGAGGGATCTTGGGTTGCAGGTACATAGATCCCTTAAAATGGCCACCCAAGTGGACAGGGTTGTTAAGAAAGCATATGGTGTTTTGGCTTTCATTAACAGAGAGATTGAGTTTAAGAGTCGTGAGATCTTGTTGTAGCTCTATGAAACTTTGGTTAGACCGCACTTAGAATACTGCATCCAATTCTGGTCACCCTATTATAGGAAAGATGTGGATGCTTTGGAGAGGGTTCAGAGGAGGTTTACCAGAATGCTGCCTGGACTGGAGGGTTTATCTTATGAGGAGAGGTTGACTGAGAGCAGACTTTTTTCATTGGAGGAAAGGAGGAGGAGAGGGGACCTAATTGAGGTATGCAAGATAATGAGAGACATAGATAGAGTCGATAGTCAGATACGATTTCCCAGGGCAGAAATGACTAACATGAGGGGTCATAGTTTTAATCTGTTGGAGGAAAGTATAGAGGGGATGTCAGAGGCGTGAGAATATGGAATGCGTTGCCAGCAGCAATTGTGGAAGCAAGGTCATTGGGGACATTTAAGAGACTCCTGGATATGCATATGGTCACAGAAATTTGAGGGTGCATACATGAGGATCAATGGTCGGCACAACATGGTGGGCTGAAGGGCCTGTTCTGTGCTCTACTGTTCTATGTTCTATGGTCTAATTAGAGACAGTCAGCATGGGTTTGTGAGGGACAGGTCATGCCTCACAAACCTTATTGAATTCTTTGAGGATATGACAGAATACGATGATGGCTCATGCAGAAAAGAAGGATGATTGGGATACAGGGAAATCTGTCTGTCTGGATACAGGATTGGATGGCCCAGAGAAGACAGAGGGTGGCAGCAGATGGACAGTATTGAGCCTGGAGCTCAGTGACCAGTGGGGTTCTGTAACAATCGGCTCTGGCACTCTGTTCTTTGTGATTTTTGTCAATGAATCGGATTGTGGGTTAGTACGTTTGCCAATCGCATGAAGGTTGATGGAGTGGTGGGGAATGTGGAGGGCTGTTGTAGGTTGCAGTGGGACATTAACAGGACGCAGAGCTGGGCTGGGAGTGGCAGATGGAGTCCAATCTGGAAAAATGTGAAGTGATTCATTCTGGAAGGTCGAATTTGAATACAGGATACAGGGTGCAGACGGTAGGGTAGGAAGTTATGTAATCTAGGTAGCTGTGGGAGTCGGAAGGTTTGTAAAAAAATGTCAGTGTCAAGTCGGTTGTCATTAATGGGGATGGAGAGGTCCAGGAAGGGGAGGGAGGTATCAGAGATGTTCTAGGCAAATTTAAGTTCAGGATGGAATGTGTTGGTGAAGTTGATGAATTGCTCAACTTCCTCAAGGGAGCACGAGGTGGTGCCAATGCAGTCATCAATGTTGCAGAGGAAGACGTTGGGAGTGGTGCCATTGTAACTCCGGAAGATGGACTGTTCTACGTAGCCAACAAAGAGACAGGCATAGCTGGGGCCCATGCGGGTGCCCATTGCTACCCCTTTGGTCTGGAGGAAGTGGGAGGATTTGAAGGAAACATTGTTAAGGGTGAGGACAAGTTCAGCCAAACGAATGAGAGTATCGGTGGAAGGGTACTGTTGTGGACGTCGGGAGAGGAAGAAACGGAGGGCTTTAGAGATCCTGGTCATGGTGGATGGAGGTGTAGAGGGATTGGATATCCATTGTGAAGGTCAGGCGTTGGGGGTCAGGGAAACGGAAGTCTTGGAGGAGTGGAGGGTGTGGGTGGTGTCTCGAACGTATGTGGACAGTTCATGGACTGGGGGAATAGGAAAATGTCGAGGTAGGCAGACATGAGTTCGGTCGGGCAGGAGCATGCTGAGACAATGGGTCGGCCAGGGTGGTCAGGCTTGTGGATCTTGGGAAGGAGGTAGAACCGGGCAGTGGGTGATTCTGGACAATGAGGTTGGAAGCTGTGGGTGGGAGATCGCCTCCTGAGGTGATGAGGTTCTGTATGCTCTGGGAGATGACGGTTTGGTGATGGGAGGTGGGTCATGGTGAAGGGGGTGGTAGGAGGAGGTGTCTTTGAGTTGGCATCATGGCTTCAGCGGTGTAGAGGTCAGTGCACCAGACTACCTCTGCACCCCCTTTATCTGCTGGTTTGATGGTGAGGTCGGGATTGGAGCAGAGGAAGTGGAGGGCTGGGCGTTGTGAGGGTGAGAGGTTGGAGTGAGAGAGGGGGTAGATAGGTTGAGGCGGTTAATGTGCCGGTGGAAGTTGGAAATGAAGAGATCGAAGGCAGGTGATAGGCCAGCTTGGGGTGTCCAGGTGGATGGAGTGTATTGGAGGCCGGAAAAGGGATTCTCAGAAAATAGGTGGGAGTGTTCATTGTCAAAATAAGCTTTGAGGCGGAGGCGGTGGAAGGAGTGTTCGATGTCACGGTGTGTATTAAATTAATTGATGTGTGGACGGAGAGGGATAAAGGTGAGGCCTTTGCTGAGGACTGATCACTCGTCCTCAGTGAGGGGGAGGTCAGGGGGAATGGTGAAAACTCGGCAGGACTGGGAGCTGGGACCAGGCGTAGGTGTGGAGCTGGGGAAGGCGACGGTTGCTGTAACTGGAGTGGGTGTGGTGTTAGGGGGAATGGGGATGGAGACATGAGCAGGGGTGGTGTTTCCCTCAGGGTTCTGCGGGCGGGAATGGTGACGGTGGGACCTGGGAGTGGTGTCAGCAGAATGCAGGTGAGTGGTGTTGGTGGGGACGGAAGTGTTGGCAAACACGTCAGTGGGGGGGAGCGGCAGTCACTGAGTGTGTGACATCAGCGATGATGTGAGGGACGGAAGTGATGTCACTTGTGGTGTATGAGGAATTGTTAGTGGCGGAAATGGCATTTACTTTATTTTAACCAATAATTTCCTGTCACAAATCTATTTGATAATGTCGTATTTTAATTAAACTCAGTCCCTTACTGTTTCTTTCTGTTGGTCTTCATCCACATCTCCGTGGTGTTCCAATATTTCAACCTTTCTCTTTGGTCTTGGGAATTTCCATTCACCTGAGACCTGTCCCCCTCCTCATCTGTGTCCGTTTATAGCACACTGCATAATCCTGGTACCAGAGGAGCCTATCCCAATGAAATAGCTCAGTCCTCCCTGAGTGCTCACTGGTCAGAACCACTTCTAATGATACCATTGTGTGATCCTGACACCTTCCAGCACACTGCTGATATCACTCAGTCTCTCTCCATGTGATATCCCTCACTGTGTGGGTCTAATTGCTGCCTCTGTCAGTGCCTCTCACTCTTGCAGTTACTCCAGATCCTGAGCCAACAGCATTCCCCACTCCAGAGGGAAGCAACTGCACAGGCCATGGATGGAGACTGGGAATTTCCATATCTCTGTGGGACTCAGTGCCATTCTCTATGTTCATTGTGGGACTTCATTGCATTAGTCTAATTTCCCATTCTGTCTATTTCTCTGTCTCCTGTAGGTATTCCTGATGTCCCTGACTCAGCACAATTCCCAATTCCTGTCTCGTCCATCACCACATTGAAGACGGTTGGTCAGCCAGAGAGAGATGGAGAGTGAGATCTGGAGTCTTCAGTAAATCCTGCAGCCAGTAAGATCACTCACAGTAAACAGCACAGGGAGGAGTTCATTGGCTTTAATTCAGAACCTGAGGGCATGATGTAGGAATAATGCTGGACAAGGAACATGAGAAAAATCTCAGGCTTCATTATCACCATCTTGTCTGTAAATTCATCTGTTCCACAGAACCCTCCCTATGTCGGCCATTTTCTCCACTGTCTGTTTCATCGATACCACCTTCCCTATCTCTATCAGCCCCTACAATCCTGCTTATCCCTGTAAGCTCCTCATATCAGTAAAACTCTCCAAGTTTCTGCCTTTGTCTTTAATCCTGGGTTCTGTCACATCTCTCCTTAACTGAAGAAAATTAACTCTTCAGTTCCTTAAGCCATCCCTGTCAGTGTAGTCCTTTCCAGACCTGAAAAACCTCCCTGTCTTTGTGACTTTTTTAAACTCCTGCTACCTTCATGATCTCTGTAACCTTCCCGTCACGCCAACAAAAAAGCTCTGTACCTTAGTAACCTCCTCCAGCTGTTAGACTCCTCCTTGTCTCTGGGCACAAAGCAGAGTGACCCTGCTTCTCTCAAAATTAGTTTCTGCATTTCTAATGATGACTATAAACTCTTCCTGTCTCTAAGACACACTCAGTCTCTGTAAACTCTGCTGGTCCCTATTGATGTAATTTCCTTTAGTAACTACAAACCTTTCTACCTTTAATCTCTTCCAGACGCGACCACGCAGTTTATTTCTATAACCTCCATGAGTGATACAGTCATAGAGATGTAGAGCACGGAAACAGACCCTTCGGTCCAACCTGTGCATGCCAACCAGATATCCCAACCCAATCTAGTCTCACCTGCCAGCACCCGGCCCATATTCTTCCAAACCCTTCCTATTCATATGCCCATCCAAACGCCTCTTAAATGTTGCAATTGTACCATCCTCCACCACATCCTCTGGCAGCTCGTTCCATACACGTACCACCCTCTACGTGAAAAAGCTGCCCCTTATGTCTCTTTTATATCTTTCCCCTCTCACCCTAAACCTATGCCTTTGAGTTCTTGTCTCCCTGACCCCAGGGAAAAGACTTTGTCTATTTATCCTATCCTATCCATGCCCTCATAATTTTGTAAATCTCTGTAAGGTCACCCCTCAGCCTCCGAAGCTCCAGGGAAAACCGCCCAAGCCTGTTCAGCCACTCCCTGTAGCTCAAATCCTCCAGCCCTGGCAACATCCTTGTAAATCTTTTCTGAACCCTTTCAAGTTTCACAACAATTCTTCCGATAGGAAGGAGACCGGAATTGCATAAAATATTCCAACAGTGGCCTAACCAATGTTGTGTACAGCCGCAACATGACCTTCCATCTCCTGTACTGAATACTCTGACCAATAAAGAAAAGCATACCAAATGCCGCCTGCACTATCCTATCTACCTGCAACTCTACTTTCAAGGAGCTGTGAATTTGCACTCCAAGGTCTCTTTGGTCAGCAACACTCCCTAGGACCTTACCATTACCTGTATAAGTCGTGCGAAAACTTGCTTTCCCAAAACGCAGCACATCACATTTATCTGAATTAAACTCCATCTGCCAGTTAGCCCATTGTCTCATCTGGTCCAGATCCTGTTGTAACCCTCTTCGCTGTCCACTACACCTCCAATTTTGGTGTCATCTGTAAACTTACTAACTGTACCTCCTATGTTTGCACCTAAATCATTTATGGAAATTACAAACAGTAGAGGGCCCAGCACTGATCCTTGTGGCACTGCTCTGGTCACAGGCCTCCGGTCTGAAAACAACCCTCCACCACCACTCTCTGTCTTTTACCTTTGAGCCAGTTCTGTATCCAAATGGTTAGTTCTCCCTGTATTCCATGAGTTCTAACCTTGCTAATCAGTCTCCCATAGGGAACCTTGTCGAATACCTCACTGAAGTCCATATGGATCACATCTATCACTCTGCCCTCCACAATATTCTTTGTTACTTGTTCAAAAAACTCAATCAAGTTTATGAGACATGATTTCCCATGCACAAAGCCATGTCAACTATTCCTAATCTGTCCTTGCCTTTCCAAATACATGTGCATCTTGTCCGTCAGGATTCCCTCCAACAACTTGCCCACCATTGAGTTCAGGCTCACTGGTCTATAGTTCCCTGGCTTGTCTTTACCACCCTTCTTAAACAGTGGCACCACGTTTGCCAAACTCCAGTCTTCCGGCACCTCACCTGTGACTATCGGTGATACAAATATCTCAGCAAGAGACCCAGCAATCACTTCTCTAGCTTCCCACAGAGTTCTCGGTACACCTGGTCAGTTCCTGGGGATTTATTCACCTTTAACCGTTTGAAAACATCCAGCACTTCCTCCTCTGTTATGTGGACATTTTGCAAGATGTCACCATCTATTTCTCTGCAGTCTATATCTTCCATATCCTTTTCCACAGTAAATACTAATGCAAAATATTCATTTAATATCTCCCCCATTTTCTGTGGCTTCACAAAAAGGCCGCCTTGCTGATCTTTGTGAGTCCCTATTCTCTCCCGAGTTACCCTTTTCTCCTTAATATATTTGGAAAAACCCTTTGCATTCTCCTTAATTCTATTTGTCAGACCTATCTCATGTCCGCGTTTTGCCCTCCTGATTTCCCTCTTAAGTATACTCCTACTTCCTTTATACTCTTCTAAGGATTCCCCCGATCGATCCTGTCTATGCCTGACATATGCTTCCTTCCTTTTCTGAACCAAACGCTCAATTCTTTAGTCATCCAGAATTCCCTATAACTACCAGCCTTCCCTTTCACCCTGACAGGAATATACTTTCTCTGGACTCTTGTTATCTCATTTCTGAAGGCTTCCCATTTTCCAGCCATCCCTTTACCTGCGAACATCTGCCTCCAATCAGCTTTCAAAAGTTCTTGCCTAATACCGTCAAAATTGGTCTTGTCCAATTTAGAACATTAACTTTTAGATCTGGTCTATCCTTTTCCATCACTATTTTAAAACAAACAGAATTATTGTCGCTGGCCCCAAAGTGCTCCCCCACTGACACCTCAGTCACCTGTCCTGCCTTATTTCCTAAGAGTAGGTCAAGTTTTGCACCTTCTCTAGTAGGTACATCCACATACTGAATCAGAAACTTGTCTTGTACAGACTTAAGAATTTCCTCTCCATCTAAACCTTTAACACTATGGCAGTCCCAGTCAATGTTTGGAAAGTTAAAATCCCCGACCGTAACTACCCTCTTATTCTTACAGATAGCTGAGATCGCTTTACAAGTTTGTTTCTCAATTTCCCTCTGACTATTGGGGGGTCTATAATACAATTCCAATAAGGCGATCACCCCTTTCTTATTTCTCAGTTCCACCCAAATAACTTCCCTGGATGTATTTCTGTGAATATCCAACCTCAGAACAGCTGTAATGCTATCCCTTATTAAAAATGCCACTCCCCCTCCTCTCTTGCCTCCCTTTCTAACCCTCCTGTAGCATTTGTATCCTGGAACATTAAGCTGCCAGTCCTGCCCATCCCTGGGCGATGTTTCTGTAATAGCTATGAGATCCCAGTCCCATGTTCCTATCCATGCCCTGAGTTCATCTGCCTTCCCTGTTAGGCACCTTGCATTGAAATAAATGCAATTTAATTTATTAATCCTACCTTGTCCCTGCCTGTCCTGACTGTTTGACTCACTTCTGTTCTCAGCTGTACCTGTCTCAGATCAAGCTCTCAAAATCCTCCCTGTGATTGTTACCACGTTCCATCCCTGCATTCCTCCAAATCCCTGTAAAGTCCTCCCATTCCTAAAACCCGCCCTGTATCTGTCATCTGTTCCAGCTTCCACAACCCTCCCTATCTCTGTAAGACCCCCACCCCACCCCGTCCCAGTTACTACAGCCTGCTGTATCACTGAATGCCAGTCGTCACTATAATATCAGGGTTAGGTGTCAAAGCAGGAACACTGGACTGGGTTAGATATCAGTCCTGATCATATTGAATGGTGGGACCGACTCTGTGTTCAAATGGTCGATATCTGCTCTTCTTTCCTGTGGTTCTCTATAAGCTTACTATCTATATAACCTCCTTCAGTCCCCACAGTCCTCCCTATCTCCATAAACTCCTTCAGTCCCCATGACTCTTCCTATCAATGTAACCTGAATCCTTCCCCACAAACCTCCCTAACTCCATAATCTCATCCTGACCCAACGACCCTCCCATTCAGAGTAACCTCCTTCAATTCCCATGATCCTCCTGATCTATGCAACCTTCTTCAGGCCCAACAGCCCTCCGACCTCTTTGTTCTCTTTCAGGCCCCACATCACTCCCTATCTCCATGATGTTCTTCAGTCACCACTGCACTCTCTATGTCCATAATCTCATACAGTCCCCACATCACTCCCTATCTCCATAATGTCCCTTCAGTCCCCATGACCCTCCTTATTTCCAAAACATCTATTACCTGTTGAACCTGTAAGCTCCCTTTTTCAGATTGTTAAACACGAACTCCCATAACCCTTTCTGCTGCCAGTCTGAAACCAAACAGTGTTGGCCTGATAGTAGGTCGGGAGCTGGAATGTGTTTGAAAGGATATGTCAGTGAACAATAACTGGACCCTTAGAAACACTTTTAATAAAAAGAGAATGTTGCTTTGAGCCTGTAGGATTGTATTTTTATTGGTGTGAGCATAGATGGCAGGATAGATACAGGTGTAGGAGTGGCTGTACCGAAGATACGATTTATTTGAATTTTCAGAAACCTTTATACAAGTTTCAATAAGGGCTAAAGAGTAACTTGGGAGAGAATAGGGCACCATAACTGGAGGTGGTTGAGATATTATACAAAATAGTGATGTCAGAATTTACTGTGGAGGAAGACATGGAATCTCGGGAACTTGGGGAAATAAATAGCGATGTCTTGGAAAGAATCCTCTCCAGAGAAGAGAAAGTGCTGGAATCTTAAAACAATTAAAGGTTAATTAATCCTCAGTAGCTCATTGGGTCTATGCCTGAATATTCATGGGAAGCTAGGGAAGAGATTGCATTGTCCCTAACAGAGATATTTATATTATCAACAGACACAATGAGTTACTGGAAGAGTGGAGGGCGGCTAATGTTACTCCATCACTTAAGGGCTGCAGGGAAAAGCCAGGAAATCACAGCCCAGTGAGCCAGTGCTGGGTAAGTTGTTGGAGGAGATTCTGAAAGAAAGGAGCTCCATATATTTGGAAAGGCAAGGGCTGATTCGGAATATTCAGCATGGCTTTGTGAGTGGGAAACCGTGTTTCACAAACTGGATTGACTCTTCGAGTCAAGAGATAGATGAAGGCAGAGCAGTCAAGCATGGTGTACATGGACTTCAGCAAAGCATTTGACAAGGTTCCAAGGGATGTAGAACATCTAGTCAAGAGGAAGAAGGAAGCTGACTTAAGGTTGAGGAACCAAGGATCAGAAGGAGGGCTCTAGAGAGTTACATGGGGCAGCACGGTGGCTCAGTGGTTAGCACTGCTGCCTCACAGCACTAGGGGCGCGATCACAATTCCAGCGTCAGGTGACTGTCTGTGTGGAGTTTGCACATTCTCTCCATGTCTGCGTGGGTTTCCTCCGCGTGCTCCGGTTTCCACACACAGCCCAAAGATGTGCAGGTTAGGTGAATCAGCCATGCGTTGTTCAAGAAAGGGAATAGAGATAATCCTGCGAATCACAGACCTGTCAGTCTTCTGTCTGTGATGTCCAAATTATTGAAGACTGAGATACAGGATTTATGATTCCTTGGAAAACCATAGTTTGATTAGAGAAAGTCATCATGGCTTTGTTAGGGACAGGTCATGACTCACAAATTTTATTGAATCCTTTGAGAATGTGACAAAACCCATTTACGGCTCATTGAGAAAGTACAGAGCATGGGATACATGGAAACCTGTCTGTCTGGATACAGAATTCCTGGCCCATAGAAGACAGAGGGTGATGCCAGATGGAAAGCATTCAGCCTGGAGCTCGTTGACCAGTGGTTTTCTGCACGGAGAGGTTACAGGACCTCTGCTCTTGGTGAGTTTATGAATGACTTGGATTTGAGAGTGGAAGAGTGGGTTAGTAAGTTTGCCAATGAGACGAAGGTTGGTGGAGTGGTGAATAGTGTGGATGTCTGCTAGAGGTTGCAATGGGACATTGACAGGATGTAGAGCTGGGCTGAGAAGTGGCAGATAAAGTCAAATCTGGAAAAGTGTGAAGTGATGCATTTTGGAAGGTGAGACTTGAATGCAGAATACAGGGATAAAGGCAGAATACTGGATAGTGTGGAGCAACAGATGGATCTTGGATTTCATGACCAGAGATCCATCAAATTTGCCACCAAGCTGATAGTGTTGTTAAGAAAGAATATGTTGCATTGGCTTTCATTAGCTGGAGGATTGAGTTTTATAGCCATGAGGTTATGCTGCAGCTCTATACAGCCCTGTTTAGATCCCAATTAGAATATTGTGTTCAGTTTTGATCCCTTCATTACAGGAAAGATGTGGATGCTTGAGAGAGGGTAAAGAGGAGATTTACCAGTATGCTGCCTGTACTGGAGGGCATGTCTTATGAAGAAAGGTCGAGGGAGCTAAGGCTTTTCTCATTGGAGTGAAGAAGAGTGTGGTGTGATTTGGTAGAAGTGAACAAGGTGGTGTGAGGCAAAGAGAGAGTGAACAGTGAGAGACCTCTTTATCCCATGGCATACATGGTACCAGGGGGCATGATTGTAAGGCGATTGGAGGATGGGTAAGGGGAGATTTCAGATGTAGGTCCTTTACACAGAGAGTGGTGGGTGGGTAGAACGGGATATTTTAACAGACTCTTGAATAGGCACATGGATGATAGTAGAATGAAGGTTATGTAAGTTAGTTTGATCTTACAGTTGGGTCAAAGATGGGCATGACATCATGGCCGAAAGGTCTTGGGCTGAACTGTTCTGTGTTCTGTGTTCTGTTTGGTAAACTAGGTGATAAGCTCAGATCAATGTAAAATGATATGCTATTCAGGAGGAGCTAGTCAACTGGATACAAAATTGGGCTTGATGGTGGGAGACAGAGGGCAATGGGAGGCATGTTGTTTTTCTGACTGGAGACATGTGACTAGCGGTGAAGTGGGTCCCCTGTTGTTTGTCATTTGGATAAATGGTTTGAATGGGAATATCGGTTTTGTGGTAAGTACGTTTTTTTGAGTGACACTGAAATTGATAATATGGATAGTGAAGAAATTTATCCAAGATACAACAGGATGAACAGTACTGCTGGGACGGTGGGCTGAAGAATAGCAGATGGAGTTTAACTCGATAAATGTGAAGTGATCCATTTTGGTGAAACAAACCAGGGTGGGACTTGTACTGCTAATGTTCGGGCCCTGAGTAGTGTTGTCAGTCAGAGACCCAGGGATGCAGGTAGACTGTTCTTTGTAAGTGGTGTCACAGGTAGACAGGTTGGTGGAGCAGGCCTTTGGGATGGTTACCTTCTTTGGGCAGAGCATTGAGAGTAGGAGTTGGGATGTCATGTTGTGGCTGTACATAAAAGCATTGTTGACCAGTAGGAAGTACACATCTGGTTCACTTACGTCCTTTAGAGAAGAACATCTGACATTCTAACCTGGTCTGGCCTGCACGGGACACCAGACCCACAGCAATATGGCTGACTCTGTGCTATACTCTGGGTAATTAGCAGTGGGGCAAAGAATGTTTGTCCAATCAGTGACATCCTCATCCCATGAATGAATAAATAAAAATACCTATGTCCCTCCCTACCTCTGCAAACCCCTCCCGCTGCAGCAATCTGTACTGGCTTTGTAACACCGTTCAGACCCTGACCACTCTGTGTAACACTCTCACCACCTCCAGCACATTCAGCTCTCCCGGTTCCTTTTGTGACATAAAACCTTGACAATTATTCCGTCTTCCATCTGACCTCCTCCTGCGAGCAGACCCTTTGCAATCCCTTTAAAACTAACTCCTAAAACATTCTCTCACTTCAGGATTTTAAATACTTATTGGTGATCCTCTAAGCCTGATAATCTAATATGATCCTTTTTACTTGAGTGAGGGACCGATGGGAATTTCTTGCTGAGGATTTGTCTGTTTCAAGGGAATGACCTTTTGTTGAGTGTTTTACACTGCTCTTTCAAATGTTTTCCACTGCTCATTTACAGGCACATATTTCAGTCTGTTTAGCCTATTTACCTTGGTCAGTTCTTCTCTCAAACTCATGTTATTGGTAATTTTTGTTTCTAGTTGTAGTTGGTCCTTTCTGTGACTCACTTTAAAACTTTATATTTCTTTAAACTGCACTTTATCACAATTTCCCTGAGGATCTCTCCCAGTGACATTACTCATTCACTAAGTTTCATCACACAATGGTCACTCTGAGATAGTTATGTCCCTAGCCAGTTGCACAATGTGTTATTCTAAGAAACAGTGAAAACTAATTATCTGAACTCCATTTCCAATATCACTGTTGTCGGTGTGACTGTCACACATTTTGTGAATATTGATGTTTCCCAAAATTATCGCAATGTGTTTGTTAAAAAATTCCAATGAGTTCCTGTTTAATGCAGTGATGAGCAAGGAAATGCTGTTTGGTGGCTAAAACTGCTCTGCTGCGTGTGTCCTTGGCAAGTAGTAGCCAGAATTTCCATTCAGACTGACTCTACTTCATGATCTGTGGCCAAATGCTTTCTCTGTAATGCCTTTGTTCTCAATTATTGTTAGCGTTACCCACTTTGCCTGAGTTTCCGCAAGGTTGTGATCCATTGAATATTTATGTCACCTTTTGTTCACCCTGTAACCACATCTCTCTGGTGTCTAAATCTCTTTTATCTCTGTGTCACAAATCCATCTGCCTTGTTGATTAGACTTCGTCCATTCAAACAAAACCATAATTTACTCTTTCCCAAAATTTCTTATCACAAACCTACTCACTGATGTACAGTTTTAGTTAAACTCTGTCCCATCCTGTTCCTTTCTGTTGCCTTCAGCCACATCCCCATGCTGTTCCGATGCTTCACCTTTTCTCTTTGTATTTGGAAAGCTCCTTTCACCTGAACCCTGTCCCTGCCTCCTCTCTGTCAGTTTAAAGCCCTGTCCATAAACCTACCGACATGATTGGCCAGGACATTGGTCCCACCACGGTTCCAGGGGGACCATCCTCTTGGATTTTTTATATAAATCAGGTCTGGGATGTGGGTGTCTCTGGCTGACCAGCCTTTATTGCCTATCCCGAGCTGCCCATGAACTGAATAGCTTGCTCGACCATTTCAGAGAGTAATTGAGAGGCAAACACTTTGCTGTGGGGATGTCGTGCAGACCACGTCAGGATGATCAGATCTCGTTGTCGAAAGGACAAGTGGGCGCCACGGGATGGCTCAGTGATTAGCACTCCTTCCTCACAGCACCAGGGTCCCAGGTTCGATTCCAGCCCTGGGCGACTGTGCGGAGTTTGCACATTCTCCCTGTGTCTGCGTGAATTGCCTCCGGATGCTCCGGTTTCCTCTCACAGTCCAAAGCCGTGCAGGTCAGGCGAATTGGCCATGCTAAATTGCCCATAATGTTAGGTGTATTAGGTCGAGGGAGATGGGTATTAGTGGGTTACTCTTCGGAGGGATGGCGTGGACTGGTTGGGTCGAAAGGCCTGTTTCCACACTGGAGGGAATCTAATCTAAGGGATTATGATTTTTGTACATCAGCAATGGTTTCATATTTATTTATGGATTGTTAATTGCTATTTTTAAAATTATTGATTTTAAATTCCACCATATCTTATGATGGGATTCAAACCTGCCTCCCCTGAACATTAGCTGAGGTTTTGTACAAATGCGTTAACAATTATGTTACTAGGCCATCACTTCACCTGCTCACTGGTTGCTCATCCCTGAACACTGATACATGAAGCTAAACCCATTCTTCCAACATGACTGTGTGATCCTGAAGCCTTCCAGAACTCCGGTGATATCACTCAGTATCTGTCCATGTGGTATCCCTCACTGTGTGGGTCTAATTGCTGCCTCTGTCAGTGTCTCTCGCTCTTGCAGCTACTCCAGATCCTGGGCCAACAGAATTCTCCACTCCAGAGAGACGCAACAGCACAGGCCAGGGGTGGAGTTTGGGATTTCCCAGATATCTGTGGGGCTCATTTCCATTCTCCATGTATAACCCTCACTGAATCAGTCTAATTTCCCATTCTGTCCATTTCTCTGTCTCCTGTAGGTACTCGGGAAGTTCCTGACTCAATAGACTTCCCAACTGCTGTGCGTCTCATCCATCACCTCATTGAAGATGGTTGGTCAGCCAGGGAGACAAAGGGCAGGGAGATCTGGAGCCTTTAATAAATCCTGCAGTGAGGTAAGATCACTCACAGTGCACAGAGCAGAGAGCAATGGGAGGGCTGCAAACATTGGCTAACAATACATTATATAGATACAGTGCTGGATGGGGAGCACAGTATAGACACACCCCATGCTCAATCACCACGTCTACTTTAACTTTAGTTGAACTGAGACACATCGGGAGTTCATAGTTATCAATCCAGTCCTGTGATGTCTTAGTGAGCATCAGTACAACAGAGGGGAGAGTAGGCCTCCGACAAGAGGTTGGGAATGCTGCCTGGGATCTTTCTGTTCTGTGTTCTCCCGCCAACACTGTACTAAGACTCACAACTCTGCAACACTGTATCTGTGGCATGGCTTGTGCACAGTAGTTGTCCCTGTAACCTGCTCCATTCCCGATAGTCCCTCCACATAGTTGAGACGTACTGCATTCCAGACTACCATCCCTATCGCTGTAACTTGTTTCAGTGTCTACAACATGCCTTATTTTGGTACACTAATCCTCTTTAACTGGATACAGAGTGATACAGCACGGAAACAGAACCTGTGGTCCTACTCCTCAATACTGCCCATGTTACCTAAACTGAATGAGTCTCATTTGCCTGCATTTGGCCCTTATCTCTTCAAACCTTCTCCTCTCCATGTACCTCCCAAATGTCTGTTCCATGCTGTAATTGTTCACGTTTCTCCCATGTGCCTGAGGCAGCCTATTCCGTCTATGCACCATCCTCTGTGGATAACGTTCTCCCTCAGCTCCCTCTTTAAATCCTTGCGCTGTCACCTACTGTTTATACCCTCTAGTTTTGGACTCACCTACCCTTGGTTATTCACCATTCTTAGGGTCACCCCGTGGATTCCTCAGCCCAAGGGAAATATTGACGACAATGTTACAAATATCTCCAACGTATGTAACAAAGTGCTAGCCAATGACGGCAAATGTGCCAAATGCCGCTTTCCCCACCCTGTCCACCTGGTATGCCACTTCCGAGGAACAATGAAACTTGCACCCCTGGTCTCTCTCTTTCTCTCTCTCTCTCTCTCTCTCTGTTCGACAACCCTAGCCAGAGCCCTTCCATTAACTATATTAGTCCTCTATGGTTTGTCTTTACAAAATCCAACACCTGAATTAAACTCCATCTTTCATTCCTTGGTCCACTGGCCCAGTTGGTCAAGACCCCCTTTGATAACCGTATTTACTGCCCACTACACCATTAATTTGATCATCAACAAACTTTCGCACAATCACTCCTATATTTTCAACCAAATCATTTATATAGATGATGCACATCAGTGGACCCAGCCCTGATCCTTCCTTCAATAATGGAATAAAACCATATTCTTGTCATAAAGCAAAACAGCATGGAAACTGACCCTTCAGCTGATACCCACCATCATCTAAAACTCAACTCTTCCCAGCTGCCTGTTGCTGGTCCATATCACTCCAACCCTTTCCTATTCACCTGATTATCCAAATATCTTTTAAATGTTGTAATTGTACCCGCATCAACCCCTTTCTC
The DNA here is from genome assembly GCF_020745735.1 of Hemiscyllium ocellatum. Lineage (NCBI taxonomy): Eukaryota > Metazoa > Chordata > Chondrichthyes > Orectolobiformes > Hemiscylliidae > Hemiscyllium > Hemiscyllium ocellatum. The sequence continues at coordinate 204,576 of NW_026868355.1, forward strand.
AGCAAGTTCATTCCACACTCAAACCACCCTCGCTGTAGCAAATTGCCCCATATCTTTTTTTTGAACAGCTCTCTCCTCTAACCTTAAAAATGTGGTCCCTACTCCTGAGACTCCCCCATCCTGAGGAAAAGGCAACGACCATTAAATTGATCTATATACCTCATTTTTTTTCATAAACCTTTATAGTATAATGTCTCAACCTCCAGGCTCCAGTGAAAAAGACTCAGCCTATCCAGCCATTTTTCAGAACCCGAGCCTTCCATACCCAGCAATATCCTGGTAAATCACTTCTGAACTCCCTGCAGCTTAATCAGATCCTCCCTATAACTGGGCGACCAGAGCCCTGCACAGAGTATTGCAGAACAGGCCTCGCAAATGTCTGTGCAATCTCAATGCCGCTCATGTTCTTATAAACCTCTGTAAGGTCATCCCTCAGTCTCCGATTCTCCAGTGACAGTAACCCCAGCTTATTCAGCAACAACCCGGGCAGTATCTTGTAAAGCTTTTCTGAGCACTTTCTAGTTTCACAACACCCTTCCTTTAGCAGGGAGACCTGAATTGCAGAGGACTCCCAATTGTGGTCTAATGTATTGCTCTTATTCCCTGAGTTCCCCAGTCTTTGTTCACAGAAAGTTCTGGAGTGAAAAAATTGTTTAGGATCTTAGCAAATATCCTGCAGTTCCACACATCGATGACCTCATTGATCTTTAATGGATACTATTTTGTCCCGAGTTCCTTATGCACTCTTAATATACTGATACAATCACTTTTGGATTCCCCTTTCCTTCTCTGCTGAGGCTATTTCATTGAGCCTTTCTCCATTCCTGTTTTCTACTCAAAGTGTATTCCTACAGCCCCTGTATATCCTCAGGGATTCCCTTGATCCAGCTGGCTATACCTGACATGTGCCCCCTTTTCCTTGACCAGACCCTCAATAGACAGCCAGTGTTTCCGAATGCTGTCGGCATTGAGCTGCACACAAACAGGAAAATGCTGGCGCTAATCGATTAGTTTATCTCACTTTAAAAATATTCTCACTTGCCAAACTTCCCTTTCCCTGTAAATAATTCCCTTCCCCAATCACATTTTGAAAGTTCCTGGCTAATACGATCAAGATTGGTCAGGCTCCATTTTATAACTTGCACTTGTGGACCAGGCTTGTACTTTTCCAAAGCTGTTTTCAAACTACTAGAACTGTGGTCACTTTGGCAAAATGCTTGGCCACTCACATCTCAGACCCTTTCCCTACCTTGATTCCCAAGGGGAGGTCAGGTTCTGCCCCTTTCTCTTTTCATACCATTGACATATTGATTGGGAGTTTTCTGGAACACACGTACCAAATTCCTCCCTTGCAAACGCTGAACACTGGCAGTATTATGGTTGATATTTAAGATGTCCCGATACATTTGTTCCTCAGTCTGCCACGGATTATTTGGGGTCAGCAGTCAGATCGTATCAACGTGATGACCCATTCTTATTTCTCAGTTCCACTAACATAGCTTCACTGGGCGATCCCACAGGAATATCCTCTCTAAATCCTGCTGTGATGATTCATGGAATCAAAACCCACCACCACACCTCCTCTCTTGTCTCCCCTTCCTGTAGCATCTCTACCTTGAAACAATGAACTGCCAGTCCTGCCCCTCCCTCAGCTGTGTTTCTGTAATAACTATAATATCCCAGTCCCATATTCCAATCCATGCCTTGAGCTCATCTTCCTTAGCTGTCAGGCCCCTTGTATTGAAATAAATGCAGTTTAATCATCATTTTTCCCCAATTCCCTGCTATGTTGTTGCCTGCCTTGTCTGCTGAAATTGCTGTCTTTAACTCATGTACCAGCATCAATCTTCTTTCTGGCCTTATGTCTATTTAAGGTCCAACACCCTGCCAGACTAGGTTATATCCTCTCCAGCAGCTCTAGCAATTCACCCCAGCAGGATGTGGGTCCCTCTCCCGCTCCCAGTTGAGGTGCCTTTCCCACCCTGTCTCCCTGTGCTGACACCTTCAGGGATCTATGGACTTGTCCACCAAGATCCCTGTATTCCTCAGTACTCTGCAAGGTCCTACCATTCATTATGTCTGTCCTTCGCTTATCGTACCTCCCACAGACTATTACCTCACTTCGATCAGAACTAAACTCTGCTTAGATTATCATCTGATCGACATCGAACAGCAGACGGAGACCATCCCCCTCACTGTGGATAACACCCTCACCTTTCATATCATCTGCAAACCTACTAATGATACCTTCTGCTTTCATATCCGAGTTATTAATGTTCAATGGTTCTTGTACAGATCCCTGTGGTATACCCGCTGGTGAAAGTATTGTATACACCAATTTTGCATCCAATTTGCCAACCTGCCTTGGAACCCAGTCCATTTGGACCAGCCTTTCACGTTGGATCTTGTTTAAGGACTTAGTCAAGTCCATGTAAACCACATCATCTGCACTGCCCTCATCAATATACTTCAGCACCATTTAAAAAACAAACTGAACTGAATTCCTCAGACAGTACCTTCCTCTGCCAAATCCGTGATGACTAAACCAAGTTGATCCTTACCTTTGCAAGTGTCGATTCATCTTCACAATTTATTCCATTAATTTCCCTCCCCCTGCTGTCAGACTATCTGCTCTGTAATTACCTGGCCTGTCCCTGCTGCCCTTCCTGAACAAAGGAACCACATTAGCGATCCTCCAGTCATTCAGCACTTCACCTGTGTCCAGCAAAGTATTATATATATCCACCAGGGGCCCAACAATCTCTGGGTAATTAGCAGTGGGGTCAAAGAATGCTGGTCCAGGCAGTGACACCCACATCCCATGAATGAATAAATAAAAATACAGATGTCCCTTCCTAACTCTGCAAACCCCTCCCGCTGCAGCAATTCGTATAGGCTTTGTAACACCGTTCAGGCCCTGACCACTCTCTGTAACTCTTTCACCACCTCCAGCACCTTCATCTCTCCCTGTTCCTAACGTGTCAATAAACCTTGGCAATGATTCCCCTTCCCATTGCCCCCCTCCTTCTAGCAGACCCATTGCAATCCCTTTAAAACTTACTCTAAAACTCTCTCTCACTTCAGGATTTTAAGTACTTTTTAGTGATCTTCTCAGCTTCATAATCTGATGTGATCCATTTTGTCCTGCATGAGGGGCCGGTGGGGATTTCTTGCTGAGTTTTTGTCTGTTTCAGTCAAATGTCCTTTTGTTGAGTGTTTTACACTGTTCCTTCAAATGTTTTCCACTGTTCATTTCCAGACACCCATACTTCAGTCTGCTCAGCCTGTTTACCTTGTTCAGTTCTCCTATCAAAACCAAGTAATAGGCTTTTTTTTTCTAGTTGTAGCTTGTCCTTTCTGTGTTTCACTTTAAAACTTTATATTTCTTTAAAATGCACTTTATCACAATTTCCCAGAGGATCACTCCAGGTGACTTAACTCATTCACTAAGTTTTAACACACAACAGTCGCTCTGAGACAGCAACATCCCTACCCAGTTGCACAATGTGTTATTCTATGAAACACTGAAAAAAAATTCTCTGAACTCCTCTTCCAATATCACTGTTGTCAGTGTGATTGTCCCAGACTTTGCGAATATTGACGTTTCACTAAATGATCACCATGCCTGTATTAAAAATTCCAATGAGTTCCTGTTTAATGCAGTGATGAGCAATGAAATGCTGTTCGGTGGCTAAAACTGTTCTGCTACTTGTGTCCTTGGCAAGTAGTAGCCAGAACTTACATTCATACTGACTCTACTTCATGATCTGATGCAAAATGTTTTCTCTGTAATGCCTTTCTTACCCATTATTGTTAGTGTTACCCATTTTGCCTGAATTTCCGCAAGGTTGTGAAACATTGAATATTTATGTTCCACCTTTTGTTCACCCTGTAACCACATCTCTCTGGTGTCAAAATCTCTTTTATCTCTGTGTCACAAATCCATCTACCTTGCTGCAGGGACTTTGTCCATTAATAAAAAACATAATTTACTCTTTCCCACAATTTCCTGTCACAAATGGTTTTGTTGATCTACAGTTTTAGTTAAACTTTGTCCCATCCTGTTCCTTTCTGTTGTCTTCGGTCACATTCCCACGCTACTCTGATGCTTCACGTTTCCTCTTTGGATTTGGAAAACATCTTTCACATGAAGCCTGTCACTGTATCCTCTCTGTTAGTTTAAAGTCCTGTCCATAAACCTACCGACGTGATTGGCCAGGACATTGTTCCACTGGAACTGTGCTGGGACCAATCTGAATGGATTTTTTTTAAAAATCAGGTCTGGGAGGCGGGTGTCTCTGGCTGACCAGCCTTTATTGCCCATCCCTTGCTGCCCTTGAGCTAAGCAGCTGGCTCGCCCATCTCACAGGGTCATTGAGAGCCAATCACTTTGCTGTGGGTATGTCGTGCAGACCACATGAGAGTGAACTGTTGTCTTTCCCTGAAGGTCAAGTGTTTGGATATTTACCAATACTTATTTATGGAATGTTAATTCCAATTTTCAAAACATATACTCCTTTAAAATCTACATGGTTAGAAGTTAGAAAGAAGAAGAGGGGTGGTCACTTTGTTGGGACTGTATTGTAGACTGTTGTAGACCCAACAGGTACCAGTGGAGCAGATGTGTGTAGAGATTGCAGATAACTATAGGAATAATAGAGAAGTACAGGCTGGATATTTTAATATTCCTTGTATTGACTGGGCCACCTAGAGTATAAAAGATCTGGACAGAGTGCAATTTTTCAAATATGTCCAAGAAAGGTTCCTAAACCAATATGCAGAGGGCCCTACTCTACTCAGGCAGGTGCAACACTGGACCTCCCCCACCTCAGAAAACGAGGTCGAGCAAGTGACTGAAGTGTCATTCGGAGAGCACTTTGGGTCCAGTGCCCACAACTGTCTTCTTTTTAACATAGTTATGGAGAAGGATCAGCAGGTCCCCAGATTGAAGAGGAAAACTGGAACAGGGCCAGGTTTGGGACCATTCTGCAGGATCTGGCCAGCGTCAATGCTGTGAATTTAAAATTGCACAATGCCCAGTTATAATCCAACTCGCTCTGGAAGCGCTGGTGATCACCGTAACAGATGAAAGGCTTCAACTAAATTTGTTTGATATTATATTCCATGACCCTGCCATCCTGTTGCTATAAATTCTGTGCCTTAGGATTGTGCTTCACAACCACCTGATGAAGGAGCAGTGCTCTGAAAGCTAGTGCTTTCAAATAAACCGGTTGGACTGGAACCGAGTGTTGGGTGATTTTTAACTTTGTACATCCCCAGTCCAACACCAGCACCTCCATATTATGATTCCAGTCGATTGGGTGAGTCTGTTTGAAGTAAAAGGAACAACTGGCAAATGGGAGGCTTTTCAAAGTGTGATCTCAAGAATCCAGGACCAGTCTGCCCCATTGGGATAAAGGGAAAAGCTGGCAGGGTTAGGGATCCTTGGCTGGTGAGGGATAATAAGGCTCTGGTCTTGAAATGACGACTGCATGCATTGGGTTTAAGCTTTCCATATCTACATAAACTCTTCTATTCTTAAAGACATGATCAATCTGTGGAGACCCTACAATCCTCTCAGTCCCTGTAATACTCCCAGTCTGCAGAAGCCATTCCAATGCCTGTGACCCTTTCAATCCAGTTCCTACAAAACCCACTATCTATGTGATATCTTTTCATTGCCAGCACCCACCCTGTCAATGGAAGCTCCTCCAGTGTCTCCATCCATCTACTCATTTCCATAATCTTCTCCAGCTCTTACACGTGTAAACCTAACCCTCCCCTACTACCCTTCCCACTTTGACCAAACTGGAGGAGGTTACTAATGCTCCCTAATCTGTGAAACTGTCTCCAACCAAAATTGCTGTCTTTGTCACTTGGAGAATCTGTCTGATTCCACACCCTCTTTATCTAAATAACTGGCAGAACCTAAGCCTTCCTGTATCTATAAACATCTTCAGTCACGACTACCCTCCATATGTCTATTTGTTTTTCCAATCTGTACAACCCACTTTACCTCTGTACTCAGCTCCATTCACCTGAAACGTTCCTGTCTGTGTAAAACACCCCATCCTACCACTATCCTTATCCCTGTAAACTGCTCCATTCCTCCCAACCTCCCCATCTCCATGAACTCCTGTAGGCCCGCCAGCTCTCCACATCTCTGTAACCTCCTGTGGCTCTGTGCTCCTCCCTCCCTGTGAAAGCACCTCCCAGTCTGGTCATCTGCTCCAGATCAGACCATTGCTGTCTCTGTTACCCCATACAACCTTAGCAACGCCTCCTATTTGTGTCACTTCATTCAGATCACATCCTCTCCCACTTCCCGGAACCTCTTGCTGCCATCATAACCCTTGCTATTTAGAACAAGGAATAGCACATTCCGGTACAAGCCATTCAGCCCTCAATATTGTGCTGACCTTTTATCCTACTCTGAAGACGAAGCGAACCTACATACCTGACATTTTACTGTCACTGATGTGCCTATCCAAGAGTTGCTTAGATGTCTGTAATGTGTCTGCAATTTACTACCACGGCTGGCAATCCATTCCATGCACCCATCACACTCTGTGTAATAACATACCAGTCCTGTCCATGCCGACAGGATATCCCAACCCATACCTGCCAGCACCTGGCCCGTATCCCTCTGATAGCTAAGCTAAATACTCCGCCAATTACCTTAAACTTATGTCCCCTTGTGATAGCCATTTCTCCATGGGAAACAGTCTCTGGTTATCCACTCCATCTATGCCTCTCATTCCCTTGTACACCTCTATCATGTCACCATTCTTCCTTCTTCACTCTGATCAGAAAAGCCCCAGCTTCTACAACCTACCTTCTATGGGCATGCCCTCCAGTCCAGACAGTAGCCTGCTCAATCTCCTCTGCACCGTCTTTAAAGCTTCCACATCCTTCCTATAATGAAGCGAACAGAACTGTTCACAATATTCCAAGTGTGGTCTAGCTGGGGTTCTGTAGAACTGCAGCAAAATCTCGCATCTCTTAAACTCAATCCCCCTGCTAATGAAAGCCAACCCACCATCCGCCTTCTTAACACCCTGTCAACTTGGGTGGTGTCCTGAAGGACACAGGATCCCTTTGTACCTGCACGCTGCTAAGAATTCTGCCTTTAACCACATAAAGGTTTTCTTCAGAATCCTCCAATCTCAAACTATCCCTACCTTTGTAAGTTGCTCCAGTCCCTACAACACTCATAAACCGTGAAACCTCCTCAGGTCCTTACATTCCTAATGTCTGCAAAATCCTGATGTCCCTCCATATCTCTCTAACCCTCACCATTCTCCAATGCCCTTCTGCGGAACATTGCATACAAAGGAGGAGTTGGAGAGTCTGGGCCATGTTACGAGGTATGAAGGGCTGCAGAACCTGGAGGGTGGTACAAATGTAGGAAGGGACTTGGGACCTGCAGGAGGTTGGGGGATTCATAGAACCTCAGGATGTGACCGAGGATGGGTTTTGGAACCTGGAGGGTATTATGATTTGAACCACAGGTAATTTTTGAATGGAGCATTCAGCCGATCTTACAGTTATAGAGACGTACAGCATGGAAACAGACCCTTCAGTCAAGCGCATCCATGCCAACAGGATTTTCCAACCCAGTCTAGTCCCACCTGCCAGTACCTGGCCTATATCCCTCCAAACTATTTCTACTCACATATCCATCCAAACGTTTCTTAAATGTTGCAATTGTACCATCTGTAAGATTGGCTGAAAGATCCAATCAAAAGTTACCTGTTGTTCAAATCATAACATCATCCAGGTTCCACAACCCATTCACGGTCTCATCCTGCAGATCAGATATCCCAACCCAATGTAATCCCACCTGCTAACACCCGGCCCATCTCCCTCTAAACCCTTCCTATTCATACACCCATCCAGGTGCCTTTTAAATGTTGCAATTGTACTAGCCTCCACCACTTACTCTGGCAGCTCATTCCATACATGTACTATCCTCTGCGTGAAAAAGTTGCCCCTTAGTTCTCTTTTATATCTTTCTCCTCTCACCCTAAACCTTGCCCTACAATTCTGGACTCGCACACCCCAGGGGAAATACTTTGTCTATTTACCCTATCCATGTCCCTCTTGATTTTATAAACCCCTATAAGGTCACCCCTCAGCCTCCGACTCTCCAGGGAAAACAACCATCAGCTGTTCAACTCTCCCTATAGCTCAACCCTGGCTACATCCTTGTAAATCTTTTCTGAAACCTTTCAATTTTCACAGCATTCTTCTGATTGGAAGTAGAACAGAGTTGCATGCAGTATGCCAAAAGTTGCCTGACCACTGTCCTGTACGGCCGCAACATCACCTCCCAACTCCTGTATTCAATACTCTGACCAGTAAAGGAATGCATACCAAGTGACTTCCTGTGACTCTACTGTCAAGGAACTCTGTATTTCATTTGAAAAATTGCACAGACAGATAGAGTGGCCCGAGGTCTTCTGGGTAATGCTAGTTCAGTCTAAGCTGGTAGGCGGAGGCAGTGAAGTATTTGCAGTGCTGTCTGATGAATGGTCGAGAGATAATGCACATGTCAAACAGGCTGTTTTAAGTGCTTATGGATTGCTTATGAAACGGAAGCCACTACAATTCCCTCTACTGTACCATCACTAACTGACAAAGCTCCTTCAGATCTATATCCTCTGAATTGTTGAAACCTGCTATCGCCATTGCAACTCTCATTATTTCCTAACATTGTTGAATCTCTAAAACCGTCCCTATCAGTTTAATCTCCTCCACTGCATACAACACTCCCAGTCTGTGTAACCTCTTTAAGTCCTTCAGTTCCTATATACCTATGTATAGGTGTGACTGCTTTGTGGCCATTGTATCGTCGTTTATATCTGCAAAAGATTCTGCTTACTCTAGCACATCCTATGCTCATAAGTGAAGCTGGTCTCTCACAAGCCTCTCTATGACTCTCTCCTCCAGTCTCTACAAGCTTCCTTATCCCTGTAGTGTTTTGCAGCATGCACACCACTCACTCTCTCTGACATACCTTCCAGTGCATAAAATTACCTCTCCTTCTAAGTTTATTCGGTCTACAGCTTCCTCCATATCCGTGCAACATTCTCCTGTTTGTATCATCTTCCATGTGCTTGCAACATTCTCCAGTCCATACCACCCTCCCTTTCCCTGTAACATTCTCCAGTCCATACCACCCTCCCTATCACTGCGATATTCTCCAGATCCCACAACTGTCGTTAAATGTATGACATCCTGGAATCATGTGAATGTTTCTACACCCTGATCAACAAAGTCCATGTAACGATCCACAACCCTACACACATCCCTTTCTCTGAAGTCTAATCAAAGACGCTTTATCTCTCTAACTTCCTCCAAACAATGAAATGTTTTCTCCTGCAAACCTTCTGTAGCAACTGTAACTATGTTTAACCCTGCAACATTGTCGTGCCCCCAAACATCCCTCCCACTGTGTGACCTCTATCCATCCCTCCAAGGCCCTCTCTCGGTGACACGCGCCATGCATTTGCAACAAGGCAGATGGAACGACAGCATTAACAGAAGAGAACAGATATGATCGAACTGTTATTGTGAGCGGTGGCTGCACAATGACCATGACAGCAATGTGATTATTGAAGGGGTTGTACGGATTTAGGCAGATCAACAAAAAACCAAACAATGTCCCATTTTGTTGTGAAGAAAGGATGCAATCAGTGCATTAGTGAGACAGCCAATTTAATCTGGGAATCAAAACATAGAGTCATTTTGAATGGACAGCTTACAAATAGCAAGGGGCATCTGGAAGAACAAATCACAATCCATGCTCGTTGGTAAGTTGGATGCAATATTGTCTTGGTGATAGTAGACAGAGGCATGTGGAGTGATCAATTTCTAATTAGAAGTCTGTGACCAATGGTGTTTCACAAGGATCAGTGCTGCGATGTCTGTGTGTAATTTATATCTGTGATTCAGATGAAAAGGTCAACAGTTTGATTCGAATTTTGCAGAATACATTTGGAAAGGCATGTAATGATTAGGGATAGTTAGGGGAATTGTGGATAGTGAGGAGGAGTGTTAAAGGTTGCAGCAGTGTGTAGGTCAGCTGGAACGCTGTGCAGAGAAATGGCCAATCAAATTTCATCGGGACAAGTGTGAAGTGATACATTTATCAAGTCAAATGGAAGAGAGAGGTACACTAATTGACTCATTGGAAACATTGATAAACAGATGACCTTGGATGGAAATCCGTAGCTCCCGGAAAATAACAACACAGGAGGATGTGGTGGTAAAGGAGGAGTATGGTATGGTTACCTTCATTGGTCACAGTATTGAGTGCAGACGTTTGCATGTCATGTTGTGACTGAATGAAACTTCATTCGGCCATGTTTGGAAGGTTGCGTGTTGTTCTCATCGCCACACTACAGGAAGGATGTGGAGGCTCTGGGGAGGTTGCAGCAGAGGGTTGGCAGCATGTTGCCTGAACGAGAATGTGTTTACTGTAAGGAGGTTGGACCCAATTGAATTGTTGTGCGAGAATATCAGAGAATGAGGGGTGACCTGGTACAGGTATATAGCGTTAGGAGAGGCGTGGATAGTTGGACTCCTTCTTCCAATGTCGAAATATCAAATACCAGGGCGCCTCGGTTTAAGGTGAGAGTGAGAAGTTTTAAGTGAGATGAATGAGGCCAGTTTTCTTTACCGAGAGGGTGGAAGCTGCTCAGGAGGTGGGAGAGGCGGCAATGAGAGCAAAGTTATGAAGTGGCATTTAGACAGAAACATGAACAGGCAGAGAATATAGGGATATCGCCCATGTGCAGGCAGGTGGGATTAGTTTAGAATAGCATCATGGTCAGCACAGCCATGGTGGGCCGAAGGGCCTATTACTGTGCTGTACTGTTCTATTTTCTAACTTAACGGCATCTACCCTGTCAAAGCCCCTCACAATCCTGGATGTTTCATTCAATTTCTCTCCTATTCTACAAAACCCCAATGGGTTCCAAGTCAATCTTCTCCACCTCTGCTCATTGGAAAATCCCACTATCTTCAGGATCAGCCGAGTGAACCTTCCCTGGCCTGCCTCCAACACAAGAATGTCTTTCCTTAGGGCACGCATACTGTTCATTATAACCTAGGTGTGGTTTGACTTGTACCTTGCATCATTTTACCAAGACCTCCCTATTTTCAGACATTCCCTCTGTAACAAGTGCCACCATTTGATTTGCCTTCTCTATTACCTGCTGATCCGTAAGCTACATTTTTCAGATTGATAAACAAGAACTCCCTCACCCCTTTCTGCTGTCAATCTGAAACCAAATAGTGTTAGCCTGACAGTAAGTCGGGAACGTGCTGGAATGTGTTTTAAAGGATATGACAACAAATGATAACTGGATGCTTAGAAACAATGGGAGACACATGATTTTAGAAAAAGGGAATATTTTAAATCTGTTGGATTCTGCATTTTGGTGTGACCATAAATGCAGAATAGATAAGGGTAGGGAAGGCTAGTTGCAGTAGAGGGATATTTGAAATTTCGATAAGTTTCAACAAGGGCTAAAAATGAGCTCGGGAGAGAATCGGGCCCCTGAAAGGTCAATGCGGCTGTCTGTGTGGAATCACTGCTGATGGGGGAGATACTGAACAAATATTTTGTGTTCGGATTTACTGTGGAGAAAGACATGGAAGCTGTGTGCTCTTCCAGCACCACTAATCCGGAATCTGGTTTCCAGCATCTGCAGTCATTGTTTTTACCTCATTGATTTTAACCGGACTGCGAATCCTCTTGCAAGGATGCCTGCCTTGAAGAAGTTTTCCTCCTCTCTCTGCAAGAATCTCAGGGAGTCCCTCCACGCTGCAGGCTCACTGCCTTTATTCCTGATGAAGGGCTTTTGCCCGAAACGTCGACTTTGCTGCACTTTGGATGTTGCCAGAACTGCTGTGCTCCTCCTGCAACACTAATCCAGAATCTAGTTTCCAGCATCTGCAGTCATTGTTTTTACCTCTGTATCTAAATGGCTAGTTCTCCCTGTGTTCCATGAGATCGAACCATGCGAATCAGTCTCCCATGGGGAATCTTATCGAACGTTTTACTGAAGTCCATATAGATCACATCTACCGCTCAGCCCTCATCAATCCTCTTTGTTACTTCTTCAAAAAACTCAATCAAGTTTGTGAAACATGCATAAAGCCATGTTGACTATCCCTAATCAGTCCTTGCCTTTCCAAATATATGTACATCCTCTCCCTCAGGATTCCCTCCAAACAGCTTGCCCACCACCGAGGTCAGGCTCACTGCTCTGCAATTCCCTGGCTTTCCTTTCCACTCTTCTTAAAAAGTGGCACCACGTTTGCAAACTTACAGTCTTCCGGCGTCTCACCTATGACAATCTATGATACAAATATCTCAGCAAGAGGTCCAGTAATCACTTCTCTAACTTCCCACAGAGTTCTCGATTACACCTGATCAGGAAGTGGGAATTTATCCACCTTTATGCATTTCAAGACATCCAACACTTGCTCGTCTGTAATATGGACATTTTGCAAGGTGTCACCATCCATTCTATATCTTCCATATCCTTTTCCACAGTAAAATCTGATGAAAAATACTCGTTTAGTATCTCTGTCTTTTAACCGTTGTAATTGTACCCACATCCACCCTTCCTCAGGAAGTTCATTCCACAATCAAAACACCCTCTGTGTAACAATTTGCCCCCATGCCTTTTTTTTGAACATCTCACTCTTCTAAACTTTAAATTGTGGTCTCTCCTTTTGAGACTCCCCCATCCTACAGAAAAGACAATTACCATTTAATCGATCTAAAAAACTCATTTTTTAAAATAAACTTTTATAACATCACGTCTCAACATCCAGACTCCTGTAAAAAAAAAGACTCACCCGATCCAATCATTTTTCAGAACTCAAGCCTTCCATATTCAACAACGCCCTGGTTAATCTTTTCCGAATCCCCTGCAGCTTAATAATATCCTCCCTATAACTGGGCGACCAGAACTGGGCAGAGTATTGCAGAACAGGCCTCACCAATGTCTGTGCAATCTCAACATGACGTCCCAAATCCTACACTCAATGGACTGAGCAATAGTCAGGCATGCCAAGCACTGTCTTATCCATCCTGTGATGCAAACTTCAAGAATTATGTACCTGAACCCAGAGGTCCCTCTGCTCTAAAACACTAATCGAGGCCCTAACATTAATTGTATAAGCTCTGCAATTGTTTATTTTACCTTGCATTTATTCAGATTGAATTCCATCTACAGTTTTTCAGCCCATTCACCCATTTCATCAAGATCCCTTTGTAATCTCAAAAAACCTCCTTCACTGCTGACAATGCCACCCTCCAGCCTTCCAGCCCATCACACATGGCTGTCAATGGTACAAATATCTTTGCTCGGGGCTTCACAATTTATTCCCTGCATCACACAATGTCCTGTGATACACTTAATCAGGTCCTGGGGCTTTTTATAAATTTGTGTTTTAAAACCTCCAGCACCACCTCTTCTATAACATGCCCTCTTTTCAAGGCATAGAGATGTACAGGATAGTAACAGACTCTTCAGTCCAACTCGCCCATGCTGACCAGAAGATGTAAGTACATCCATCTCATTTTACAGCGCTTGGCCCATGTACCTCTAAACCCTTATTATTCATAACCCATCCAGATATCTCTTAAAAGTTGTCATAGTATCAATATCTGCTACTTTCTCTCTAAGCCCATTCCATACACACATCGCCATGTGCATGAAAAGGCTGTCCCTTTTTATTCCTTTCCCCTCTAACCTTAAACCTCTGCCATCTAGTTTTGGACTTCCCAACCCTTGGGCAAAGACCTTGAATGTTTACCCAATCCATGCCCCTCATGTTTCTATAAACCTCTGTCAGGTCACCCCTCAGTCTCCGACGCTCCGGAGAAAATAACCACAACTTATTCAGCAACAACCCTGTCAACATCTTGTGATTTTTTTCTGAACACATTCAAATTGCACAACATCCTTCCTATCTTGGGGATACTGGAATTGCAGCGAACTCCAAATATGGACTAACGTATTACTCTTATTCCCTGAGTTCCCCAGTTTTTGTCCACAGTAAGTTCTGGAGTAAAAAATGTGTTTAATGTCTTAGCCATATCCTGCTGTTCCACACATCCATGCCCTCATTGATCTTTAAGGAGCAATATTTTGTCTCGAGTTTTCTTTTACTCAATATATTAATACAATCACTTTTGGATTCTTATTCTCATTATCTGCCAAGGCTATTTCATGTACCCTTTCTGCATTCCTGATTTCCACCCAAAGTATATTCCTACAGCCCCTGTGATCCTCAGAGGTTCCCTTGATCCAGCTGGCTGTACCTGACACGTAGCCTCTATTCCTTGACCAGACCCTCAATAGACAGCCAGTGTCTCCTAATGCTGTCAGCATTGAGTTGCACACAAACAGGAACCTGCTGGTGGTGATCGCTCAATTTGTCTCAATCTTGAAATATTCGCACTTGCCAGACTTCCCTTTCCCTGCAAATAGACTCCCCAATCACCTTTTGAACGTTCCTGGCTAACACGATCAAGATTGGTCAGGCCCCATTTTATGACTTGAACCTGTGGACCAGGCCTGTCCTTTTCCGAAGCTGTTTTCAAATTAATAGAATTGTGGTCACTTTGGCAAAATGCTTTCCCACTCACACCTCAGTCCCTTTCCCGACCTTAATACCCAAGGGAAGGTCAGGTTTTGCCCCTTTCTCTTTTCAGACCATTTTCATATTAATTGGGAGTTTCTGGAACACAATTACCAAATTCCTCCCTTGCAAACACTGAACACTGGCAGTCCCAGTCTAGATTTGGAAGATTTGAAAACCCCAACCATAACAGCCCTATTATTATGATTGATATTTGAGATCTCCTGATATATTTATTCCTCACTCTGCCACGGATTATTCGGGGTCAGTGGGACAATCGTGTCAGAGTGATGACCCATTCTTATTTCTCAGTTCCACAAACATAGGTTCACTGGGTGATAACATCGGAATATCCTCTCTAAGTACTACTGGGATGATTCATGCAATCAAAACCCACCACCACACGTCCTCTCTTGCCTCCCCTTCGAAGCTTCCTGTAGCATCTCCAACTTGAAACAATGAGCTGCCAGTCCTCAACCTCCCTCAGTTGTGTTTCTGTAGTAACTATAATCTCCCAGTCCCATGTTCCAATCCATGCCGTGAGGTCATTCTCCTTAGCTATCAGGTCCCTTGCGTTGAAGTAAATGCAGGTTAATCATCAGTTTCCACCCCTCCCCCATTTCTTGCTAGATTCGTGCCTGCCTTGTCTGCTGAAATTGCTCTCTTTAACTTGTGCACCAACCTCAATCTTCTTTCTGGCCTTCCAACTGTTTAAGTTGCAACATCCTGCCAGATCAGATTATATCCTCTCAAGCAGCTCTAACAATCGCCCCACCAGGATATGGGTCCCGCTCCTGCTCCCAGTTCAGGTCCACTTATGCTGACACCTTCAGACGTCCAGAAACTTGTTCACCAATGTCCCTTGTTCCTCAGTACTCCAGGAGGACCTACTATTCATGATGTATATAGTTCACTTATGAGACTTCCCACAGTGCATTACCTCACAGTGATCAGAAGTAAACTCCATCTGCCATTACTCTGCTCAGTTTATCATCTGATTGATATCTGACTGCACCCTGAGACCATCCCTCACCTTTCATGTCATCTGCAAACCTACTAATGATTCCTTCTGTTTTTACATCGGAGTTATTATTCCACAAAATAACCAGCAATGCTTCCTGCGCAGATCCCTGTGGTGCACCCACTGATGAAAGAATTCCAAACACGAGAAGTCTATCCACTGTTTTTTTTAATCCACATTACCAACTTGCCTTGGATCCCATGGCTCTTTACATTTGGACCAGCCTTCCACGAGGGACCTTGTCAAAGGCCTTATTCAAGTCCATGTAAACCACATCATCTGCACTGCCCTCATCAATATTTTTCGACACCATTTCAAAAAAAACTGAACTGAATTCCTCAGACAGTATCTCACTCTTCCAAATCTGTGATGCTGCTGCAGAGGTGATCCTTGCCTTTGGAAGTGTTGATTCATCCTCAAAATTCATTCCAATAATTTCCCTCCCTCTGCTGTCAGACTATCTGCTCTGTAATTACCTGGCCTATCCCTGCTGCCCTTCTTGAACAAAAGAACCACATTAGCGACCCTCCAGTCATTCAACACTTCACCTGTGGCCAGCGAAGTTTTATATATATCCACCAGGGGCCCAACAATCTCCTCCCTTACCTCCCATCGCAGCCTGGGATACATTTCATTAGGCACTGGGGATTTCTCCACCTTTATGCCTGTGAAAACATTTAATACCTCCTCCTTATTCATCTTTTCTTGTTCTCGAACCTCACCGTCCCAACTGAAATCCCCGGTGACAATGTCTTTCTCCTGTGTGAATACAGATGGGAAGTATTCATTGAAGTTCTCACCGATTTCCACTGGCTCCATTACAGATTGGCCCTTTGGTTTCTAACAAGCCTCGCTGTTTACCTGGGAATCCTCTTCCTCGAACTGTACTCATTAAATTCCCTGTGGCCTCTCCTTAACAGTATCTGCCAAGGATATTTCATGCCCATTATTTGCCCATCATTTTAAGGATTGCCTTGCACTATCTATATGTTGGTCGGTCTTTGCCTGTTTTCATCGCCTTGTATTTCCTTCATCGAGCTCAGGATATCGCTTGACCAGTATTCACTGGAGTTACTGCCTTTGTCATTCACTCTTCGCAGAACACACTGGCCTTGAATTCTCCCTGTATCAATTTAACATACTTCCTGTTTCTGAGTGTGAACCCAACAGCAAAAAGTTCCTCCCGGGGGTCTGTGTTTGCCAGATCCTGTCTCGTGGTAGTGATAATGCCCAGTGACAGTAATATTCTAATGATGATGGGGCTTCCACAAATTTGGCGTCTTCACTTCTGCCCTATCCTTATTTTACCAAAATGACTTTGAAAGCTAGTGTTAGGACTACTATCACCGAAACACTCTAAAAATCCTTATGTCTGTCATCTTGTCCAGCACTACAGCCCAATCACGTTGCTGTAACCTTTTCCAATCCCAACAGCAGTCCTCCATCCTGTCCTACAGCACCTCATTATCTCTAACCTTCCATCATCCAATTCACCTCACTGTTTGTACAGCGTTTCCTACCAACCCTCCCATTATGTAATGTTCTGAAGCTTCCTGAACGCTCCCGAGATCTGTAACCATGCCCCCTCTCTCTCTCTCTTCAATCTTCTCTGTCTCTGTGACTAACTCCCAACACTACAATGTTCCGTACCTTTGACCACCTCCAGTCAGTACTAGCCTTCCTAGCTCTCGAACATCCTGCAGCCACTAAAACCATCCATGTACCTGAAATATCCTCTCAGTTGTTGTAACAACTCTCATTCTCACAACTGCCTCTGTCGATAACCTCAGCCAGTCCAAAGAATCCTTGCTAACTCAGTAACCTCACCCAATGTGTACAACTCTGAGTATGACTAACTTCATCCAGTCTCCCCAACTGTCCCTAACTCTAATTGTAGAGAGAATCCACAACCCTCCCTATTGCGTTCACCTCCTCCAGTCCCTCTCATGGACACCATCTATGGAACCTTATCCTGTCCCTGACTATATTCTCTTCCTGTTCCAATAAACCTTGTGAACTTTGTGACCTAGTCCAATCTCTGCAGTGCTCTGTATAATCAGCCTCACTGTGCCTGGAACCTGGCTTTAATTCCAGCCTTGGCCGATTGTCTGTGTGGACTTTGCATGTTCTCCCCCCTGACTGTGTAGGTTTCTTCCGGGTGCTTTAGTTTCCTGCCATAGCTCGACATTTGCACGATACGTGATTGTCGGTCATAAATTGACCGTAGTATTCAGGAAAGTGTGCTTTAGGTGAGTTCATCATGAGAAATGCAGGGTTTAATGGACAGGGAGAGGGATGGGTCTGGTTAGGATCTCTTTAGAGGGTTGGTGTGGGCTTGTTGGGCCAAATGGCCTTTTTCCACACTGTGGAGATTCTATTCAGGTTATTGTCCAGTCCTGTCAACCATCCCTGTCTCTTGAACCTTGCCTCATCCCCAATACTCTCCTTATATGTGTAATCTCCAACAGTCTCTAAAACACTCCTTGGCGATGTCAGCTTCTCCAGTCCTTACCATGATCGATATGACTGCCACCTCTTCCTGCTTTTAGAACAATCCTTATAACTGTTGTCATTGGTTACATCACTCCCAATCACTGTTCCATCCTGAACCCCCCCCCCCCAAAAACATTTATATCACTGTAAACCCATCTGGACTGTGTGTACCTCCTTTTGACAGTCCCGTTCTGAGACTTTCTCTATATCAAAAACGTCATTAAGTGTAGGAAACCCTTATTATTGTAACCTCCCTCCAGCCTTACAGCACTGAGGATCTGGAGAAGCTCTCTTCAACCCGCCAGCCATCTCTGTGTCTGTAATCTATTCCACTCCCCAGAATTCATTCTCTCTGAGCTCTTCTGTAGTCCATTAAACACTCCCTCCCACTGTCTGTGTCATTGTAACCTTCTCCAAAAACACAACCTTTCCTATCTGTGTAAATCCCGACACCAGTCCCTATCCTTCTAAGCTCCGTCTAACAATATAACCCTCCATGTTTGTGTATTCACCTTCAGTCCCTACTCACCTCCCTATCTGTGTAACCTTCTCCAGGCATTTTTGCTTCATTCTCTTCAACTGTCCCTGTCAGTGTAATCTCTTCTGGACCCGAAAACTCCCCTCTCTTTAACTTACTCAGGCAACACAACCCTCACTATCTGTGACCTACTCCTGTCGGAGAACCCTCCCTCTGTGAACTGCTCCAAATCTTCAATTCTCCATAAGCTCCTGCAGTCTTACAGCCCTCCCTGTGTACAAAACCTCTTCCAGTCCCTAAAATGCCATCAGTCTGTGGAGACCCTACCAGCATCCCTATCTGTGTTATCCTCTCAGGTCCCTGCAACACTCCCGATCTGTAGATCCCACTCCAATGCCTGTGTTTCACCCGGTTCTGTTCCTACAAGACTCATTAACTATGTAACATTCTCCCGTCACTATCACCCACCGTGTCAATGTAAGCTCCTCCTGTATCTCCATCCAGTTACGCATCTCCATAACCTTCTCCAGCTCTTACACCCCTATCTGTGTAAACATCACTCTCCACTCGAACCCTCCCTACCGCAGGAACTTCCTCCTGTTTGTGTAATACTCCCTTATCTGTGATACTGTCTCCAACCAAACTTGCTACCCCAATCTCTGAAAAACGAATCCAGATTCCACACCCTCCTTAACCCCCAGAACCTAAGCCTTCCTATATCTATAAACATCTTCAGTCACGATGACTCTCCATATCTCTGTTTGTTCCGCCAGATGTTACAAACCTCTTTATCTCTGTAATCTGCTCAGTTCCCTAAAACAGTCCCTGTCTGTGTGATCCAGCCCTGTCGTACAAACATCCTTATCCTGGTAAACTTCTCTATCCCTGCCAGCATTCCCAACTCCTTGAACCCGTCAGCCCTATAGCTCTCCACATTTCTGTAACCTCCTGTGGGCCTATGGTTCTCTCTCCCTGTGAAACCACCTTCAGTCCCCACATCCCTCCCAATCTGGGTCCTCTGCTCCAAATCAGACCATTGCTGTCTCTGTAAACACCTCCACCCCTGACAACTCTTCTCATTTGTGTAACCTCGTTCAGACCCCATACTCTCCAGCTTCCTGCATCCTCTTCCTGCATTGCAACTAAAACCACATGTTTATGTAATATCCACCAGTGCTTAAACCTCCCCAACTCAGTAACCACTTGCAGCCCTAACAAAGCACCTAAACTGTGAAACCTCTTAATTCCCTACAATCCTCCCTCCCTCCCTCCTCAACTACCTTCATCACCATGAAACCTCACAATCACTGAAGTCACCTTTTGGCACTGCAACCCTCCTAATGTCTGCAAAATCCTTTTGTCCTGATATCCCTCCCTGTCTCTGTAACCCCCACCAGCCTCCAGTGCCCTTCTGGGGAACCTGGCAGAGGAGGGATGTTTTGTAGAGTCCGGGCCATGTTACAGAGGTACAATCCTGGGAAATACAGATTTAGTCTAATGTCTGTGGGTTGCAGATTATTGGCAAAGATTCTAAAGACAGGATTTATGACTACTTATAAAACTATCGTTTCATTAGAGACAGTCAGCACGGGTTTGTGAGGGGCAGGTCATGCCTCACAAATCTTATTGAATTATTTGAGGATATGAGCGAATACGTTGATGGCTCATTCAGAAAATAAGGAGGCATGGGATACAGGGAAATCTGTCTGTCTGGTTACAGGATTGGATGGCCCAGAGAAGACAGAGGGTGGCAGCAGGTGGACAGTAATGAGTCTGGAGCTCAGTGACCAGTGGTGTTCTGTAGCAGTCGGCTCTGGGACTCTGCTCTCTGTGATTTTTATAAATGACTTGGATGTGGAGTTTGGAGAGTGGGTTAGTAAGAGGTGAGGCCATACTGGATTTGGTTCTGGGTAACGAACCAGGCCAGGTGTTAGAATTGGAGGTAGGTGAGCACTTTGGGGACAGTGATCACAGTTCGGTGACTGTTAATCTGGTGATGGAGAGGGATAAGTGTGCACTGCAGGGCAAGAGTTATAGCTGGGGGCAGGGAAATTATGTGCGGTGAGGCATGACTTAGGATGGAAAAATAGGCTTCAAGAGAAAGGTGCAATCGATATATGGAGCTTGTTCAAGGAGCAACTATTGAGTGGCCTTGATAAGTATGTACCTGTCAGGCAGGGAGGAAAGGGTCATGTGAGGGAGCTGTGGTTTAATATGGAATTGGTTACCCCGGTTAAAGGGAAGAGGGCGGCCTATGTAAAGATGAGGCGTGAAGGTTCAGTTGGGGAAATTGAGAGTTATAAGGTAGCCAGGAAGGATCTAAAGAGAGCTAAGAGCAGCAAGGAGGGGACATGAAAAGTCCTGAGTTGGTAGGATTAGGGAAAACCCAAAGGCTTTCTATAGGTATGTCAGGAATAAAAGAATGACTAGGGTAGGAATAGGTCCAGTCAAGGATAGTAATGAGAAGTTGCGTGTGGAGGCTGAAGAGATTGGGGAGATACTGAATGAATACTTTTCGTCAGTATTCACTCAGGAACAGGGCATTGTTGCCGAAGTGAATATTGAGTCACAATTAGAATGGATGGCTTTGAGGTATGTAGGGAAGAGGTGTTGGAAATTCTGGAAAGGGTGAAAAGTCCCCTGGGTCTGATGGCACTTATCCTAGGATTCTCTGGGAAGCAAGGGAGGAGATTGCAGAGTCATTGGCCTTGATTTTTATGTCCTCGTTGTCTACAGGAATAGTGCCAGAAGACTGGAGGATAGCAAATGTGGTTCCCTTGTTCAAGAAGGGGAGTAGGGATAACCTTAGTAACTATAGTCCGGTGAGTCTCACTTCTGTTGTGGGCAAAGTCTTAGAGAGAATTGTAAGGGATAGAATTTATGAACATCTGGATAGGAATAATGTGATCAAGGATAGTCAGCATGGTTTTGTGAAGGGCAGGTCGTGCCTCACAAACCTTATTGAATTCTTTGAGAAGGTGACTAAGGAGGTGGATGAGGGTAAAGCAGTAGATGTGGTGTATATGGATTTTAGTAAGGCATTTGATAAGGTTCCCCATGGTAGGCTACTGCAAAAAATATGGCGTTATGGCATTGAGGGTGCGTTGGAGGTTTGGATTAGGAATTGGCTGGCTGGAAGACGACAGAGGGTAGTAGTTGATGGTAAAGTTTCATCTTGGAGTGTAGTTACTAGCGGTGTTCCGCAAGGATCTGTTTTGGGACCATTACTGTTTGTCATTTTTATAAATGACCTGGAGGAGGGGCTAGAAGGTTGGGTGAGCAAGTTTGTGAATGATACGAAAGTCGGTGGAGTTGTTGACAGTGAGGAAGGATGTGGCAGGTTACAGCGGGATATAGATCAGCCTGCAGAGCTGGGCAGAAAGGTGGCAAATGGAGTTCAATGTAGCTAAGTGTGAAGTGATTCACTTTGGTAAGAGTAACAAGAAGATGGGGTACTGGGCTAATGATCAGATACTTGGTAGTGTGGATGAGCAGAGGGATCTTGGTGTCCATGTACACAGATCTCTGAAAGTTGCCAGCCAGGTAAATAGTGCTGTGAAGAAGGCATATAGCATACTGGCTTTTATTGGTAGAGGAATTGAGTTCCGGAGTCCTGAGGTCATGTTGCAGTTGTATAAGACTCTGGTGCGGCCGCATCTGGAGTATTGTGTGCAGTTTTGGTCGCCATACGATAGGAAGGATGTGGAGGCACTGGAACGGGTGCAGAGGAGGTTTACCAGGATGTTGCCTGGTATCGTAGGAAGATCATATGAGGAAAGGCTGAGGCACTTGGGGCTGTTTTCATTGGAGAAAAGAAGGTTTAGGGGTGACTTGATAGAGGTGTATAAGATGATTAGGGGTTTAGATAGGGTTGACCATGAGAACCTTTTTCCACGTATGGAGTCAACTATTACAAGGGGGCATAGCTTTAAATTAAGAGGTAGTAGGTATAGGACAGATGTTAGGGGTAGATTCTTTACTCAGCGAGTTGTGAGTTCATGGAATGCCCTGCCAGTAGCAGTGGTGGATTCTCCCTCTTTCTGGGCATTTAAACGGGCATTGGATAGGCATATGGAGGATAGTGGACGAGTGTGGGTTAGGTGGGCTTGGATCAGCGCAACATCGAGGGCCAAAGGGCCTGTACTGCGCTGTATTTTTCTATGTTTTATGTAAGTTTGCTAATCATATGAAGATTGTTGGAGTGGTGGGTAATGTGGAGGGCTATTGTAGATTGCATAGGGACATTGACAGGACACAGCTGGCCTGGAAGTTGCAGATGGAGTTAAATCTGGAAAAGTGTGAAGTGATTCATTCTGGAAGATTGAATTTTAATACAGAATTCAGGGTTAAAAGGCAGAATACTTGGCAGTGTGGAGGAACAGAGAGACCATGGGGTCTATGTCCATAGATCCCTCAAGTTGCCACGTACGTTGGTAGGGTTGTTAAAAAGGCATATATTGTGTTGGCTTTCCTTAGCAAGGGGATAGATTTTAAGAGCAGTGAGGTTTTAGTGCATCTTAATAGCCTCCTAGTGAGACCACACTTGGAATATTGTGTTCAGTTCCGGCCCCCTGTTTACAGGAAGGATGTGCAAGTTTCAGAGAGGGTACACAAGAAATTTACCAGGTGCTGCTTGGAATGGAGAACATTTCTCATGAAGAAAGTTTGAGGGAGCTAAGGCTTTTTTCATTGAAGTGAAGAAGGGGGTGGGGCAACCCTGTAGAGGTGAACAAAATGATGATAGGCACACAGAGAGTGAATAGTCAGAGACTTTTCCTCTTATGGAATAAATGGCTGTAACAAGGCGGCATAATTTTAAGGTGAATGGAGGATGGATAAGAGGATAGAGAATGGTAGGTGGTTGGATGGACTGCCAATGGTGGTAGTAAAATTAGACACATTCGGGACATTTAATAGACTCTTGGACAGACACATGGATAATAGTAAAATGAAGGGTATGTAGGTAATTTTGATCTTATAGTTGGATAAAAGGTTGGCATGAAATCATGGCCGAAGGGTCTTGGGCTGAACTGTTCTGCGTTCAATGTTCTGTATGATAAGCTGGGTGATAAACTCAGATCAGTGTAAAATGATATGGCATTCAGGAGGAGCTAGTGAACTGGATTCAAAATTGGCTTGATGGTAGGAGACAGCGGGTGATGGGAGACATGTGTTTCTGACTGGAGGCATGTGACCAGCGGTGTAGTGGGTCCCCTGTTGTTTGTCATTTGGATAAATGGTTTGGATGGAATATTGGTTTCCTGGTAAGTAAGCTTCTTGGGTGACACTGACATTGGAGGTAAAGTGGTTCGTGGAGAAGATCGTATATATTACAACATGATGAACAGTACTGCTGGGATAGTGGGCTGAAGAATAGCAGATGGAGTTTAATTAGATAAATGTGAAGTGTTCTATTTTGGTGAAACAAACCAGGGTGGGACCTGTACAGTTAATGTTTGGGCCCTGGGTGGTGTTGTCAGTCAGAGACCGAGGGATGCAGGTACACAGTTCTTTGAATGTGTTGTCACAGGTAGACAGGCTGGTGAACCAGACATTTGGGATGTTTACCTACATTGGGGAGAGCATTGAGAGTAAGAGTTGGCATGTAATGGTGCATCTGTAAAATACATTGGTGAGGCTATCATAAAAATATTGTTGTTCAGTAAGAAGAACTCATTTGGTTCACTTACCTCCTTTTAGGAATCTGATCCAGACCTACAGCAATATGGCTGACTCTGAGCTACCCTCTGGGTAATTAGCAGTCGGGTCAAAGAATGTTCGTCCAGGCAGTGACAACTACATCCAACGAATGAATAAATAAAAAGACCTATGCACTTCCGTACCTCTGGAAACAAGTCCAGCTGCAGCAATCCGTACTGGTTTTGTAACACCATTCTAGACCTGACCACTCTCTATAACACTCTCACCACCTCCCACCTTCACCTCTCCCTGTTCCTCTCGTGTCATTAAACCCTGACAATGATTCCCCTTCCCACTGCCCTCCTCCTGCTACCAGACCCTTTGCAATCCATTTAACATTTACTCCTAAAGCACTCTCTCACTTCAAGATTTTAAGTATTTTGTGCTGATCTTCTCAGCCTCATAATCTAGTATGATCCCTTTTGTGCTGAGTGAGGGACCAGTGGGGATTTCTTGCTGAGGGTTTTACTGTTTCAATGGAATGTCCTTCTGTTGAGTGTTTTATACTGTTCCTTGAAATGTTTTCCACTGTCCATTTACAAACACATATTTCAGTCTGTTTAGGCTGTTTACCTTGGTCAGTTCTCCTCTCAAACTCATGTAATTGGCTATTTTTGTTTCTAGTTGCAGCTCGTCCTTTCTGTGATTCACTTTAAAACATTTTGTGTATTTAGCTGTACTTTATCACAATTTCCCGAAGGATCTCTCCCGGTGACGTTACACATTCACTGAGTTTCATCACACGGTCGCTCTGACATAGTTACATCCCTAGCCTGTTGCACAGCGAAACACTGAAAAAAATATATAACCGAACTCCTCTTCCAATATCAATGTTCTCCGTGTGATTGGTCCAGATTATACAAATATTGAAGTTTTCCAAAATTATCACAATGCCTTTATTAAAAATCCAATGAGTTCCTGTGTAATACAGTGATGAGCAATGGAATAAAGTTCGTTGGCTAAAATTGTTCTGCTGCTTGTGTCCTTGGCAAGTAGTAGCCAGAATTTACATTCAGACTGACTCGACTTCATGTTCTGATGCCAAATGCTTTCTTTGTGATGTCTTCGTTATCCATTATTGTTAGCATTACACATTTTGCCCGAGTATTGGCAAGGTTGTAAACCACTGAATATTTTTGTTCACACTGTATCCATATTTCCCTGGTGTCTAAATCTCTTTTATCTCTGTCACAAATCCACCTTATTGCATCGACTTTGTCCATTCAATTAAAAGTATTCCTTTCCTTAATTTATTGTCACAAATCTATTCACTGACGTACAATTTTACTTAAACTCTGTGCCATCCTGTTCCTTTTTGCTTATCTTCAGCCAGATCCCCATGCTGTTTTCGTGTGTCACATTTTCCCTTTGGATTCGGAAAGTTCCTTTCACCTGAACGCTGTCCCTGCATCCTCTCTGGCAGTTTAAACCCTTGGCCATTAACCTACCGACATGATCGGCCAGGACAATGGTCCCAGCACCGTTCCAGTGGGGCCATCCAAAAGGATTATATTTAAAATCAGGCATGGGATGAAGTATCTCTGCCTGACCAGCCTTTCTTGCCCAGCCAGAGCTGCCCTTGAGCTGAATATCTTTCTCAGCCAGTTCAGCGGGTCAGTGAGAGGCAAACACTTTGCTGTGGGTATGTCGTGCAGATCAGGTGAGGATGGGCAGATGTCCTTCTCGAAAGGGCAAGTGTTTGGGTTTTTTGGTCATCAGCAATGGTCTCATACTTACTTGTCGATTGTTAATTACTATTTTTAAAATTAGTGATTTCAAATTCCACCATTGTTGATGCTGGGATTCCAGCCTGTATCCCCCGAACATTAGCAGAGGTTTGGGATACATGCTCCAGCAATAATACCACGAGGCCATCACTTCACCTGCTCACAGGTTGCTCATTCCTGACCGGTTATACCAGTGCATCATGAAGCAAAACCTGTCAATCCAACACAGTTGTGTGATCCTGATATCTTCCAGCACTCTGGTGATATCACTTAGGATCTTGCTTTCTGTCTGTCTCTGTCTGTTTCTCTCTTCTGAAGAAAGACGAGGCAGCACAATTCCCATTCTGCCTATTCCTGTCTCCTGTAGGTACTCAGGAAGGTTCAGACTCGATTAACTTCCCAGCTGCTGGGTGTCTCGTCCATCATCACATTGAAGATAGTTGGTCAGCCAGAGAGACAAAAGAGAGGGAGATCTGCAGCCTTCAATAAATCCTGCAGTGAGGTAAGATCACTCACAGTGCACAGAGCAGAGAGCAACGAGAGGGCTCCAAACATCGGCTGACAATATATGTCACTGATACAGTGCTGGAGTGTGAGCACAGTTCACACACACCCCAGGCTCAATCACCGCCCCAGTCTAAGTTCTGTTGTATTAAGACTCACTACTCTGCATCACTATCTATGGCATGTCTTGTATACCAGTGTCTTCAATAATTTGTAACTCCTATAACAGTTTATATCTCTGTAACCTCCTCCTATCTCAATAGTCCCTCGATATATTTGAAATGTACTGCATTCCAGACTACCATCCCTATCGCTGTAACTTGCTTCAGTGTCGACAACATGCCTTATCTCAGTAGTCTCCTCCTCCAATAACTGGAGACAGAGGCATGCAACACAATCCTTCAATCCAACTAGTCCATGCTGACCAGAGTCCATGAACAAGTCACGTTTCCCTGTATTTGACCGGATCCCTTCAAACCTTCTCCTCCCAAGTACCTGCCCAAATGTATTTTACATGTTGTAATTGTACTTTTCTCTACCACTTCCCCTGGAAGCTCATTCCATAACTGCACCATCGTCTGTGTAGAAAATTTTCTCCTAAAATCTCTTTTAAGTGCTTCCTCTCCCATCTCATATTTATGCCCACTAGCACACAGAACATGACAGCGCAATGCAGGCCCTTCGGCCTTCGATTTTGCACCAACCTGTGGAACCAATCTGAAGCCTAAGTAGCCAACACTATTCAAATTCGTGTCCATATGCCTATCCAACGACCGTTTAAATGCCCTTAAAATTGGCGAGTCTACCACTGTTGCAGGCAATGCATTCCATGCCCCGACTATTCTGAATAAAGAACCTACCTCTGGCATCCGTCCCATATCTATTTATTAATATTAGCATCTACCTAAATTTAAAGCTATCTCCCTTCCTGGTAGACATGGCCACCCAAGAGAAAAGGCTCTCACTGTCCAACCCATCTCACCTGCTGATTATCTTATATGTCTCTATTAATTGACTTCAAACACATTCTTTTGAACAAAAACAGCTTAAAGTCCCTCAGCCTTTCCTCATAAGACCTTTCCTCCGTACCAGGTAACTTTCTAATAAATCTCATCAGATGTGGTGAGTGTGGACTTGTTGGGCCGAAGGGTCTATTTCCACACTGGAAGTAATCTAATCTAAGGGGACAACATTTGCTATCCTCCAGCCTTCTAGCACTATTCCTGTAAACAATGATGACAAAAAGATCAAAATCAAAGGCTTGGCAATCTCCTTCGTGGCTTCCCAGAGAATCCGAGGATAAATCCCATCCGGCCAATAGATTTATCTATTTTTAGACTTTGCAGAATTGCTAACACCTCCCCCTTCTGTACTTCAATTCAATCTAGTTATGGACTCCACTGCCCTGGCTAATCACCTTACCTGTATGCCTCGTGGTTTTAATCATCGTCCTGCGACTTGTATCATCGAAGGACAATGATACAAATAGTTCTGCTCTTGTCCCTGCCACTACTTATCACAATGTTCTGGGATACACTTATTCAGGACTTAAGGCGTTCTCTACCTTTGCGTTTGAAGACCTCCAGCACTACCTCTTCTATAATGGGAACTCTTTTCAAGCCATCACTGTCTCTTTAACTGACTTGTCTGCAGTAATTTCTGACAAAATGTTCATTTAGGGTCTTACCCATCTCCTGTGGTTTCCACACATGGATGTCCTTATTGATCTTTGCAGGGCCCTATTGTCTCTCTAGTTGCGTTTTTGTACTTGTGTGCTGTAGAATTTTCTTGCAATCTCCTTAACCTTATCTGCCAAAGCTATCTCATCCCCCCATGTTGCTTTCCAGCTTTATCCGGCTTCTCCGTTTCTCTAAAACCCTCCAGTATCAGTAACATCTTCGTCAATCTTTGCTCCATTTACAGTTTCCGGAAATGCTTCCTAAAGCAGGATGATCAGAATTCTCCACAGTACTCCAACTGGGGACCCAGCAATGCCTTGTACAGCCGTACCATGATGTGCCAACTTATGTATTCAATTCGCTGACCCATGAGGGCAAGTGTTCCAAATTCCACTTTCCCCACCTTGTCCACCTGTGATGCACCATCCAAGGAACTGCATTCCTTGGTCTATCTATGTTCGACAGCACTGCCCAGGGCCCAACTATTAACTGTGTTAGTCCTCCCTGGTTTGTCTTGACAGAATCCATCACCTGAATTCAGCTCCATCGGTCATTCCTTGGTCACTGGCTCAGTTGTTCGAGATCCCCTTCAAGAACTGTATTCCCTGCCCACTATAACCCGTGTTCTATCCGGACGTTTATCAACAAACTGACTAACAATGACTCCTATGCTCTTACTGAAATGTTTTCTGTAAATGATGCATAACAGTGGACCCAGCACTGTTCCTTATGGCACACTGCTGGTCATAGGCCCCCAGTCTGCACAACAACGCTCTCCCACCACTCTGTCTCCTATTGTCAAGCCAATTTAGTATCCAGTTGGCTAGTTCTCCCTGAAACCATGTGATCTAACCTTACTAACCAGTGTTCCACGCTAAACCCTGTCCAATGCCTTGCTGTGGTCAGTATAGACACAGTCTCCTGTTCTGTCTTCTTCTATCTTCTTAGTCACCTCTACAACAAACTCGGGCAAGTTTGTGAGACACTACTTGTGTACTTTGTGTCAACTGTCCCTAATTAACCTTCGCCGTTCGAAATGCATGTAACTACTGTCCCTCAGAGCCCCCTCCAACACCGTACGCACCACTAACATTAAGCCAATTGGTCTTTACGTGCCTTGCTTTCCCTCGCGTCAGTTTTAAATAATGGCACAACGTGAAACACCCTCCAGGCTACCAGCTCATCACCCGTGGCTGTCACTGATATAAATATCTCTTTAAGGGACAATTCTTCCAGAGTTTCCCCCAGTGTCCTCAGATATACATGATTAGCTCCAGGGATTTGACTTTTTTTTAGGCGTTTTAAAATCGCCAGAACCTCCCGTTTTGTTATGCGGAGTCTTTTGAAGACTTCATTTCCCTGACTTCCCCAGTCTTTAAGTTCTGATGTGAAATTTTCGTCAAGGATCTCACCCATCTCCTGTGGTTCCACACATGGATTATCCCATTGATCTTCAAGGGGCATATTCTGTCTCTAGTTAATCTTCTCTCGTTAGTATTCATGTCGAATTCCTTTGGATTTCCCTCAGCATTATCAGCCAAAATTTTCTCAGGTCTCCTGCTTGCCCTCCTGCTCTCCCTCTTCAGTGTATTACTGTACCCACAATGTTCTTTGAGGAATCCAGCTGGCCATATATGACATGGACGCCTTTATCTTGACCAGAACCTCAATACCCCCAATCATCCAGAATTTCCTTCTTGTAATCAGCATTGTCCTTCACACTAACAGAAATATCCTCACGCTGAACTCTCATTTTATCTTTCTTTTGATAGTTTCCCACCTGCCTGAGGTCCATTTACCTGCAAATACTCTCCACAATCAACTGCTAAAAGTTCTTGATTGGGATTCTGGATCCAAAAGTTCTGGATTGGGGCAGACCAATTTTGATCTTTCACTTGTGGATCAGGCCTGTCATTTTCCATAACTGTTTTCAAATTAATACAGTTGTGGTCACTTTGTCAAAGTGCTTCCCAACTTACACCTCAGTCCCTTTCCCTACCTTGTTTCCCAAGGGGAGGTCAGGTTTTGCCACTTTCTCCAGGGAGAGGGCAAGCAACCAGTGGTAATTGTGCACATCAGTACACATGACATAGATACAGTTGGATGGGATCTGGTCAAGTGAGTATTAGGAGTTAGGTAAGAAGTTAAGAAGCAGGACTACAAAGGTAGTGAGCCCCAGATTACTCCCAGTGCCGCTCGTAGTGAATATGGAAATAAAAAGACTAGCCGGATGGATGAGTGCCTGAGGAGCTGGTGGAGGGGGAAGGGTTTTTACGTCTTGGATCATTGGGGTCTCTTCTGGGGTAGAAGTGACATGGACAATGGGGATTATGAAAAATAAAGAGACCATCAGCCAGTCAGAGGAAAATCCACCAGCCACCGAGAGCGCGTTTCCTATTCAGGATATCCAGGGGCACAGTCAAGGGAGAGAAAAGACTTCTGGTTTAAAGGAAATTTATTTCATGAGGCCTGACTGGTAAGGCAGACGAGCTCAGAGCATGGATTGCCTCTGGGGACTGGGATGTTATAGCCATAACAGAAACATGGCTGAGAGAAGGGCAGGAATAACAGCTCAGTGTTCCAGGATACAGAAGGTACAAGTGTGACAGAAAGACAAGTAATTGAGGAGGGGGAGTGCGCTTTTGATAAATGAGAGCATAACAACAGTGATCAGAGAGGATACTCCTAAAGAGTAATCAAATGAGGCCATATGGTTGGGAGTTAGAAAGAAGGGGGCGGTCACTTTGTTTGGACTGTATTAAAGACTCGCAAATAGCCAGCGGGTATGAGAAGAGCAGATGTGTAGAGAGATTGTAGATAGGTGTTGAATAAGTAATAAGAGAGTAGTATTGATTGGAGGTTTTAATTTCCCCTGGATTGACTTGGGACCTCAGAATACCATATGGGTAACAATTTGTCAAATGGGTCCAAGAAAGTTTCCTTGACCAATATATAGGCTGTCCTACTCTATTCAGGTGGGCGCAACATTGAACATCCCCTGAGAAAACAAAATGAGGAAGTGACTGAAGTGTCAGTCGGAGAGCACTTTGGGTCCAGTGACCGCAACTGTGTTAGTTTTAACATAACTACAGAAAATGATAGGAGAGGTCCACAGGTTAAGGAGCTATGCTGAAACACTGGCAGTTTTGGGGCCACGAAGCAGGATCTAGCAGAGGTTGGGTGGGTGAGTCTGTTTGAAGGAAAAGAAACGACTGGAAAATGGGAGCTTTTAAAAGTGTGATACTGAAAATCCACGGTCAGTATGTACCTGTTAGGGTGAAAGGAAAATGGCAGGTTTAGGGATCCCTGGCTGATGAGGGATATTGAGGCTCTGATCTGGCAATTGAAGATGGTATACATTGGGTTTAAGGTTTCCGTATCTACCGAACCTCTTCCGGCCCTAAAGACAGAATCAATCTGTGGAGACCCTATCAGGTCCATGCCACACATCGATCTGTTGAACCCACTCCAGGCCCTGTGACTGTTCCAATTCAGTTCCTAAAGGAACTGCGGTCTGTGTAACATGCTCTCATCACTATCACCCACCCTGTCAGTGTAAGCTTTTCCAGTATTTCCACCCATCTACTCATCTGCATAAACTTCTCCAACTCTTACACCCCTATATCTGTGTTAACGACAACCTCCCCAACAACACTTTCCCACTTAGGCCAAACTCAAGGAGATGACTAATGCTCCTTTAGCTGTGTAACTGTCTCCAATCAAAATTGCTGTTCTCATCTCCAGGAAAATCCATCCGATTCCACATCCTCCATGTCTAAATAACACCAGAACCTAAGAATTTCGACATCTCTCAACCTGTTCAGTCACGAGTACACTCCATATGTGTGTTTTTTGCTTCCAGCCTAGACAACCTACATTATCTCTGTAATCTGCTCCATTCCCTAAATAGTACCTGTCAGTATAAACCAGCACTGTCCTCCCACTATCCTTATCCTTGTAAACTGATCCATCCCTCCCAACCTCCTCATCTCCATGAACTCCTGCAGGCCCTACAGCTCTCCACATTTCTGCAACCTCCTGTGGGCCTATGGTCCTCCCTCCCTGTCAAACCACCTGCAGTCCCCACATTCCTCCCAATCTGGCTCCTCTGCTTCAAATCAGACCATTGCTGTCTCTGTAAGCACCTCCACTCCTGACAACTCTTCCCATTTGTGTAACCGCGTTCAGACCCCATACTCTCCAGCTTCCTGCATCCTCTTCCTGAAATTGCAATCAAAACCACATTTTCTGTATTATCCACCAGTGCTTAAACCTTCCCCAACTCAGTAACCTCTTGCAGTCCTAATCAAACACCTTAAATTTGAAAGCTTTCAATTCGCTACAATCCTCCCTCCCTCCCTCCTCAAATGCGTTCATTACCATGTAACCACACAATTACTGAATTCTCCTTTTGCACTGCAACCCTCCGACGGTCTGCAAAACTCTCCTGTCCTGATATTCTTCCCGATCTCTGTAACCCCCACCACCCTCCAGTGCCCTTTTTGGGAACATGGCAGAGGAGGGAAGATTTGTAGAGTCCGGGCCATGTTACGGAGGTAGAATTCTGGGAATTGCAGATTTGGTCTAATGTCTGTGGTGTGCAGATTATTGGAGAGGACTCTGACAGACAGAATTGGAAAATCTTAGTTAAATTTTAGACAGTCAGCTTGGGTTTGTGAGGGGCAGGTCATGCATCACAAACCTTATTGATTTCTTTGAAGATATGGCAGAATATATTGAAGCTCATACAGAAAATAAGGAGGCATGGGATACAGGGAAATCTATCTGTCTGGATACATGCTTGGATGGCCCAGAAAGACAGAGTATGGCAGCAGATAAACAGTATTGAGCCTGGAGCTCAGTGACCAATGGGGTTCTGTAACAGTCGGCTTTGGGACGCTGCTCTCTGTGATTTTTATAAATGACTTGTATGTGGATGTTGGAGAGTGGGTTCGTTAATTTGCCAATCTGGTGGAGTGGTGGGTAATGTGGAGGGCTGCTGTAGGTTGCAATGGGACATTGACAGGACACAGAGCTGGGCTGGAAATCTCAAATGGTGTTCAAGCTGGAAAAGTATGAAGTGATTTATTCTGGAAGGTGGAATTTGAATACAGAATACAGTGTGAAAGGCAGAACACTTGGCAGTGTGGAGGATCAGAGAGATCAAGGTGTCCATGTCCATAGATCCCTCAAAGTTGCCACACACGTTGATAGGGCTGTTAAAAAGCATATGTTGTGTTGGCTTTCCTTAGCAAGGGGATTGATTTTAAGAACAGTGAGGTTTTACTGCATCTTTATAGCATCCTGGTGAGACCACACTTGGAATATCGTGTTCAGTTCTGGTCCCCTGTTTACAGGAAGGATGTGCAAGTTTTAGAGAGCATACACAGGAAATTTACCAGGATGCTGCCTGGAATGGAGGGTATTTCTTATGAAGAAAGGTTGAGGGGCTAAGGCTTTTCTCATTGGAGTGAAGAAAGGGGTGGGACAACGTGGTAGAGGTGAACAAGATGAAGAGAGTCACAGAGAGAGTGAATAGTGAGAGACTTTTTCCCCTGTGGCATAAATGGCTAATACAAGGGGTATAATTTTAAGGTGAATGGAGGATGGATAAAGGATAGAGAATGGTAGGTGGTTGGAATGCACTGACAATGGTAGTAGTAAAATTAGATACTTTCGGTACATTTAATAGACTCTTGGAGAAGCACTTGGATGTAGTAAAATGAAGGGTATGGAAGTTAGTTTGGTCTTATAGTCGGATAAATGGTTGGCATGGCATCATGGTCGAAGGGTCTTGTGCTGTACTGTTCTGTGTTCTATGTTCTGTTGGTAAATGGGTAACAACCTCCGATCAGTGTAAAAGGATATGGCATTCAGGAGGAGCTAGTCAACTGGATACAAATTGGGCTTGATGGTTGGAGACAGAGGGTGATGGGAGACATGTTGTTTTTCTGACTGGAGGCATGTGACCAGCGGTGTAGTGGGTCCGCTATTTTTTGTCATTTGGGTAAATGGTTTGGATGGGAATATTTGTTTCCTGGTAAGTAATCTTCTTGGGTGACACTGGAATTGGTGGTAAAGTGGGCAGTGAAGAAGGTTATCTATGATACAACAAGATTAACAGCACTGCTGGGAGAGTGGGCTGAAAAATAGCAGATAAAATTTAATTAGATAAATGTGAAGTGTTCCATTTTGGTGAAACAAACCAGGATGTGACTTGTACAGTTAATGTTCAGGCCCTGGGTGGTGTTGTCAATCAGTTACCAGGGATGCAGGTAGACAGTTCTTTGAAAGTTGCGTCACAGGCAGGCAGGCTGGTGAAGCAGGCGTTTGGGATGGTTACCTTCATTGGGCAGAGCATGGAGAGTAAGAGTTGGGATGTCATGTTGTATCTGTACAAGACATTGGTGAGGCCACCATAAATACATTGCTGATTAATAGGAAGAACTCATCAGGTTCACTTCCTGCTTTAGGGAAGAACAACAAATATTCTCACCTGGTCTGGCCAACATGTGACTCCAGACCCACAATAAGAGGGCTGACTCTGAGCTGCCCTCTGGGTAATTAAGAATGGGGTCAAAGAATGTTAGGCCAGGCAGTGGCATCCACATGCCATAAATGAATAAATAAAAATACATATGTCCCTCCCTACCTCTGCAAATCCCTCCAGCTGCAACAATCCGTACTTAGTTTGAAACACACTTCAGGCCCTAACCGCTCTCTGTTACACTCTCACCACCTCCAGCACCTTCATCTCTCCCTGTGCCTATTGTGATGTTATACCCTCACAGGGATTCCTCTTCCAATTGCCCTCCTCCTGCTAACAGACCCTTTGCAACCCCTTTAAAGCTTACTCCGAAGTGAAAATCTTTCACTTCAAGATTTTAAGTACTTTTTGATGATCTTCTCAGCCTCATAATCTAATATGATCCATTTTGTCCTGAGTGAGGGACAGGTGTGAGTTTCTGTTGAGGTTTTATCTGTTTCAATGGAATATCCTTCAAATGTTTCCCATTGTTCATGTACACACACTAATGTTTCAGTCTGTTTAGCTTGTTTCGCTTGGTCAGTTCTCCTCTCAAACTCATGTAATTGGCAATTTTTGTTTTTCGTTGTAGCTTGTCCTTTCTGTGATTCACTGAAAAATTTTATATTTCTTTAAACTGCACTTTATCACAATTTCCCAGAGGATCTCTCCAGTGACATTACTCATTCACTAAGTTTCATCACACAACGGTCGATCTGACATAGTTACATCCCTAGCCAGTTGCACAATGTTATTTAAAGAAACACTGAAAAAAGTCTCCGAACTTCCCTTCCAATATCACTGTTGTCAGTGTGATTGTCACGATTATACGAATTTTGAATTTTCACTGAATTGTCATTATGCCTTTATTAAAAATTCCAATGAGTTCCTGTTTTAATGCAGTGATGAGCAATGAAATGCTATTCAGTTGCCTAAAACTGTTCTGCTGCTTGTGTCCTTGCAAGTAGTAGCCAGAATTTACATTCAGACTGACCCTACTTCATGATCTGCAGCCAAATGCTTTCTCTGTAATGCCTTTCTTACCCATTATTGTTAGCGTTGTCCATTTTGCCTGAGTTTGCGCAAGGTTTTGAACTATTGAATATTTTGTGCACCTTTTTCACCCTGTAACCACGACACCCTGGTGTCTAACTCTCTTTTATCTCTGTGTCACAAATCCATCTACCTTATGGCAAAGACTTTGTCCATTCCACACAAAAAAAACATAATTTACTGTTTCCTACAATTTCCTGTCACAAAGTGATTTGCTGACGTACAGTTTTAGTTAAACTTGGCCCCATCCTGGTCTTTTCTGCTGGTCTTCAGCCACATCCCCATGCTGTCCCAAAGCTTCACCTTTTCTATTTGAATTTGGAAAGCTCCTTTCATCTGAACCCTGTCCCTGATCCTCTCTGTCAGTTTAAAGCCCTGTCCCTAAACCTACCAACGTGATTGCTCAGGACACTGGTCCCAGCACATTTACAGCGGGACCATCCGAATGGTTTATTTTTTAAACTCAGTCTGGGATGTGGGTATCTCTGGCTGACCAGCCTTTCTGCCCAGCCCTAGCTGCCCTTGAGCTGAGTAACTTGCTCAGCCATTTCAGAGGCAAACACTTTGCTGTGGGGATGTCGTACAGATCACGTGAGGATGGCAGATGTCCCCAGTGTATTTTTGATGAACAAACATTGTTTTGGACATCAGCAATGATTTCGTACTTATCCATAGATTGTTAATTAATTACAATAAAAAATAATGATGATTTAATAATTAATTCACTGATGATGGTGTGTTTAAACGCTCCAATGACATAAAGGGTGAGGTTTCGGATACATGCTCTCGCAGTAATACCACGAAGCCATCACTTCACCTGCTCAAAGGTTGCTCATTCTGAGCACTGATACCAGGGCATCAGGAACCTAAACCTGTTCTTCCTACATGATTGTTTCGTTATGAAATCTTCCTGCCCTCTGGTGATATCACTCAGTCTCACTCCATGTGGTATCCCTCACTGTGAGGGTCTAATTGCTGCCTCTGTCAGTGTCTCTCACTCTTGCAGCTACTCCAGATCCTGAGCCAATTGAAGTCCTCACTGCAGAGAGACAGGACAGCACAGGCCAGGGATGGAGACAGGGTTTTTCAGATCTCTGTTGGACTTAGTGCCATTCCCTGTGTATCCCTCACGAGATCACTCTAATTTCCCAACAGTCTATTCCTCTGACTCCTGTAGGTACTCAGGAAGGTCCTGACTCAATAGACTTCCCAGCTGCTGGCTGTCTCGTCCATCGCCACATTGAAGATGGTTGATCAGCCAGGGAGATAAAGGGAAGGGAGATTTGGAGTCTTAAATAAATCCCGCAGTGAGGTAAGATCACTCACAGTGAACAGAGCAGAGAGCAAAGACAGAGCTCCAAACATCGGCTAACAAAACATGGCACAGATACAGTGCTGGAGAGGAAGCACAGTACAGACACACCCCAGGCTCAATCAACACCCCCCTATAGTAAGTTCTGTTGTGTTAAGACTCACTACTCTGCAACACTCTATCTATGGCATGTCTTGGTGACTAGTGTCTTCAATAATTTGTAACTCCTACAACAGATACAGTCCCGGTAACCGCCTCCCTTCCCTCTCCTCCCTCCACATACTTGAATTATGGTGCATTCCAGCCTACCATCACTATTAATATAATTTTCTTCAGTGTTCTATTATGTGCCTTATCTCAGTAGTCTCCTCCTCCAAAACATGCAGCACGGAAACGGTTCCTTTGATCCAACTAGTCCATGCTGACCAGAATCCCTGAACGAGTCCCGTTACCCTGCACTTAACACAAATCCCTTCAAACCTTCTCCTCTCCATGTACCTGGACAAATGTCTTTTACATGTTGTTATTGTACTTTTCTCTACCACTTCCCCTCAAAACTTATTCCATACCCCGCACCATACTCTGTGTGGAAAATCTTCTCCTCCTAATCCTTTTAAGTTTTTCCTCTGCCATCTCCTACTTATGCCCTCGAGAACACAGAACATAGAACATGACAGTGCAGTATAGGCCCTTCGACCCTCAATGTTGCGCCAACCTGTGGAAACAATCTGAAGCACATCTAACCTTCCCTATTCCATTCTCATCCATATGCCTATCCAATGACTGTTTAAATGCCCATAAAGTTGGCGAGTCTACCACTGTTTCAGAGCTGAAAATGTATTGCTGGAATAGTGTGTTGCTGATGAACGGCTTATGCCCGAAACGTCGAATTTCCTGTTCCTTGGATGCTGCCTGACCTGCTGCGCTTTCCAGCAACACACTTTCAGCTCTGATCTCCAGCATCTGTAGACCTCACTTTACCACTGTTTCAGGCCATGCATTCCATGCCTGACAATTCTGAGTAAAGAACCTACCTCTGGCATCTGTCCTATATCTATTAATTAATGTTAATATTCATTACTACTTCAATTTAAAACTATTTGCCCTCGTGCTAGGAGTCGCCACCTGAGGGAAAAGGCTCTCACTGTCCAAACCATGTCACCCTCTGATTGTCTTATATGTCTCAATTAATTGATCTTAAACTCTTCCTCAAACACAACGGTTCAAGTCCCTCAGCCTTCCCTCATGACACCTTCCCTCTGTACCAGGTAACATCGTAGTAAAACTCCTCGGAACACATTCCAAATTTTTAACATCCTTCTAAAGCGGTGACTTGAACCACAGGCAACACTTCAAATGCGGCCGCACCAGAGTTTTGTACAGGCTGCAGCATTATCTCATGGTTCCGAAACTCATTCCCTGTCCCAATAAAAGCTCACATGCTGATGCCTTCTTAACAAACTGGGTGGCAACCTGTCAATGATCCATGTACATGGACAAAGTGATCTCTCTGCCATCTGCACTACCAAGTTCTGCTTTACCCACATCCACCTGTTTGGTCACCTCAAAGTAGTCAACAAGGTTTGTGAGGCATGACCTACCTTCCAAAACCATGCCGACTACCCTCATCACGTGTTCATCTCTGATGATTATAAATGCTGGCCTTTACAAGCCTTTCCAACACTTTACCCAGAATCGAAGTAAGGCTCACACTTCTATAATTACCCCGGTTGTTCTCTATTCCCCTTCTTGGTCAAGGGACAACATTTGCTGTCCTTCTGCCTTCTGGCACTATTCCTGACGGCAATGACGACATAAAGATTCAAAGCCAACGCTCAGCAATCTCCTTACTGGCCTCCCAGAGAAGCCAAGAATAAATCCCATCTGGCCCAGCGGCCCTTTTTTGCACTTGCCAGAATTGCAAACACCACACACTTATCCTTCTGCAGTTCAATCCCATCTAGTTATGGACTCCACTACCCCTGGGGTAAAGATGTTGGCTACCTATACCCCTCATGGTTTTATAAACCTTATACGCACCCCCCCCTCAGCCACCTACGTCCAGTGGAAATGTGATGGACAAGGATATAAATATTTCTGCTCGCGTCCTGCTACAACTTTGCCACAATATTCTGGTATACACTTGTTCAGGACCAGGGCTTCTCTATCTTTGTGTTTTAAAACCTCCTCAGCACCACCTCTTCTGTCATGGGAGACTCTTTACAAGCCATCACTGTTTCTTTCCCTTTGTTTCCTGTCTTTGTCCACAGTATGTTCTGACATGAATGCTCATTTAGACTCTCTCCTACCTTCTGTGGTTCGACACTTGGATGGCTTCACTGATCTTTGAGGAGACCCTAGTGTCTCTCCAGTTGCTTTTTTGGACTTGTGTGCTGTAAGAAAATTCTTCGCATTCTATTTAAACCTATCTGCCACATTTATCTCATTCCCCCAGGATGCATTCAGCTTATCCAGCCTCTCCGTTTCTGTCAAACCCTCCAGTAACAGTGAATCTTCGTCAGTCTTTGCTCCATTTGCAGTTTCAGGAAATGCTTCAAAAGTATCAGGATGATCAGAATTCTATGCAGCGTTCCAAAGCTGTGCTGATTATCCCTAATCAATCCTTGTCGTTGCAAAGCATGTAACTCCTGGCCTGCAGAATCGCTTCCAACAACATCTGCATCGCTGACATCAAACTAATTGGTGTTGAATCCCTGCTTTCCCTTGCAGCCTTTCCTAAAGACAGGTCCCAACCTTAGCCACTCCTCCAGGCTTCCAGCCATCACCCATGGCTATCAGTG